>NW_022589719.1:17780197-17969343 GCF_004348235.1 Phoca vitulina | reverse complement strand
AAAAAAAAAAAAAAAAGGCAAATGAATCATAAATAAGCTTGCTCATCCTTTCTGCAGATGACTGTCTAGCTTTTTGCTTTAGCTTTATTTGAAATATACATGTCTGGTGGAAGCTAATATGGGCCTTGTAAGGGATAATGAATAGGGAATGCATCCATTCATAATAGTAAGAGAGACTTTAAGTGTTGAGGCTTTTAAATTTCATTTGGGATCTGACGTATAGGATTATCCGTATTTGGATTTAGAGCTATCAAAATTTCCATGAAAATGGCATGGGAAAGAGGTAGTGGCTTGAAATGCAAATACATTCTTCAAGTCAAGAAGTAAATATTTCTGCATTGGCATCAAGTTTTATCTGCTGTAAATAAATGTATATTTTTGTTACTAGTTTAATCTTGTCAAATTTATATCATTAAGTAGATCATTAAACAGATAAATATGGTGAGGTTTATTATGTGGCAGACAGTGTTGATCGCCTACCCAATAGCTACCATATTTCTCTGATATCCCTGTCCTTAAATGTTTGCATGTAATTCCTGAGATGCTGAAGCTAGATCAGGGCAGTCATCAAGGACATGCTTATGTGACATAATGAAAAAATAGAAGGTTTTAGGAACCTTGATGAGCTTCTGAATTAACTTTGGAATTATTCAAACTCTGAATTTTAGTTGGGTAAGATCAGAGACTGGCAGGCAGGCCCTTGCTAGAGATGATGGTTTTTCTTGTTTATTGTGCATCTACTGTATTCTTGTGGTCCCAGAGAAAAGTTTTATTTTTGCAGCAGTAACATGAAACAAATGTTTGCATTTTGACAGCTCGTGTAGCAGTGATGTTTGATGACACAGATCACATTCACTTAGAGTGATGTTTCAGGCCTTTGTTTTTTTAAGATTTTATTTATTTATTTGACAGAGAGAGAGAAAGAGAGCACAAAGAGGGGGAGCGGCAGGCAGAGAGAGAGGGAGAAGCAGGATCCCCACCTAGCAGGGAGCCTGATGCTGAGACTCAATCCCAGGGTCCCTGGATAATGACCTGAGGCAGAGGCTTAATGGCTTAACTGCTTAACTGTCTGAAACAACCAGGCAGCCCAGGCCTTTGTTGTTAGGCAGAGAATCATGGAACAATCCTAACTTCTCAGAGATACTGGCACAATCAAGACCCTGTTTCCTAAAGCAATGCCCTCAATAACCCGTTCTCATATGAACTTCTACTCCTGCCCTGACTCGCTTTTCCTGATCCTTCACTCCTGCTTTCTCAGACAGCTTTCTAAATAATCTATACCTGCACCAATGTTTTTGTATCAAACTCTGCTCTTAGGTAGATCTCCTACTAATACACCTATTTTCAAATATATCTAGTATCATAATTTTAGAGATTTAAATTGTATACTTTCAAAATGATTAGAAATAATAAATCTAGGAAAGTTTTGAGTTTGCTTGGTTAAACAAACTGGTTGTAGATTGACTGCTGTTAAGGGCTACAAATCTTCTATCTGACTGGTGAAGGAGGATGGGTGTGGCTAGGGTGGAAACCAGTGCCCAGAAAGCTGACGCTTAGGTAAAGCTCACCACTGGGAGTAAAATTAGATCTCAGAAATCTGAATCTCAAGCGTAATTAATTGAAAACCTAGTTAGAATTTTCCTGTGTAACTCAAAGATAAATGTAGTTTTAGTTTAGCCACGATTTTAAGAGTTTGAAATTGTTTCTTACATTCTGCTCATTGCATTCCTACCACCAACCTACCCCCTTCTTGACCCCTTCCCACAACTTATAGAAAATTTTCTGTATGGAGTTTTATATCATCCTAGCTCAGTTTAATTGGCTATCATAATATGGTATATGTAATTACTATATATGATGTTATAAAAGCCTTAAAAGCATGAGATAAAATTTCAATAGGGAATGGTTTAGTTGATTTTATATTTTAAATGCTTTTTTATGTAACCAATAAATGGCTAAACAAATAAGGTACATAATTTAAAAATGAATAGGCATTAAAGTCCAAATATACATTTTAATCAAATGTATTTTATAAATATAATTTAGACCTTGAATATATAAAAGACATGCAAGCAATTACATGAAAATACCTGGGGTCATAATACACCCTTCTCTCTCCTGGTAACTTTTCATAGAATCATCAGAACTTTACTATATATGTATTCTCTACTAAAATCGTATGTTTATTGGAGGCAGGTGCAATGTCTGATTTATCTTTACTGCACCCACTGTATATTACCATAGTGCTTTACATAAATACTTTATACTTCACCTCCCCCTCACACACACTCTCCTGAATTTCAGAATCATATTACCAACTGCCTACTTTACATCTGCACTTGGAAGCCTCATGGCAATTCAAGCTAACCATGCCCATATTCAAACACTGGATTTTACCCTGAATGAAATGTGTTCTTTCCATTGTCCTCTCATTTTAGTAAATGTAAATGCAATATGTTGGTTGCTCAGGCCAAAGTCTTGGGTATTCATCTTTGGCAACTCTCTTCCCATCACAATACACATCTATTCCATAAAAAAACCCCAAAAACCTCTATTAGCTTCTCTTTCACTATTGATCTGAAACTTGACCACTCCTTACCACCTCTACCTTTAACATCATTTTCCAAGTCATCTTATGTCTCATTGAATTATTGCAGTTCCTTCCTTACTGACCTCCTTCCTCCCACTCTCTTCCTCCCTCATTGTGTATTCCCCACTCAACTATCAGAGCTTCCTGGCTCACTGAGTCAGTCTACCTCGTCATTAGTGATCTGGACCTCTATTACTTCTCTTACTTTATCTCTTGATATTCTCTCTCTTGTCTACTCTGCTCTAGGAACATTTCCTCTTTAATGTTCTTTGGATCTGCCAAGGATCCTTTTGTCTCAGGACTGTTACACTTATAATTTCTTCTGCCTGACATGGTCTTACTTTAAATATCCCATGACTTACTCCCTGTATTAGTTTTCTAGGGATGCTGTAACAACATACCACAGACTTAAATAACAGAAATTCATTTTCTTACAAGTCATTGGGCTGGAAATCCAAGATCAAGGTATCAACATGGTTAGTTTCTCCTGAGGACTCTCTCCCCTTGTCTTGTAGATAGCTGCCTTATTCCTATATCTCTACACATGGCATATGTACACTTGATGTTTCTTATTTTTATTTGGGCCTCAGTCCTATTGGAGTAGGGCCCCATCCTTATGACTTCATGTAACCTTAATTACCCCCTTAAGGGCTTATCTCCAAATACAGTCACATTGTGGTTAGGGCTTCCACCTATAAATTTTGAGAGAGCATAATTCAGTTTATAACATTTTCTTATTCTTTTCATGCCTCACTCTACCAGCAAGGCCTTCTCTGACCAGCCTTTGAAAATTGCATTCCACTCGTCATTACCTTTTTATCCATCTCCATCTGTTCTTCAGAGCCTAGGTTTTGCTTTCTTACATTCCCAGATAGTGTGGGTGCATGCATCCATTTTCTTTTAGGAGTGATGGTAGCATGGGAAGTAGTTCAAGATCTGGATTACAAGGTTGATAGAAGTCGGGGCTCACAGAAGGGGCAAGGTGGGCCCTTTAGGCAAGGGGCAAAGAATAAACCACCTGGACACCTGGACTAGGCTATGGATATCACCCTTTTTTTGTTTGTTTTTTAAAAGATTTTATTTAATTGTTTGATATATATAGAGAGAGTGAGAGAGAACATGAGTGGGGGTAGGAGCAGAGGGAGAAACAGACTCCTCATTGAGCAGGGAGCCCAATGTGGGGTTCAATCCCAGGACCCCAGGATCATGACCTGAGCCAAAGGCAAACCATTAACTGACTGAGCCACCCAGGCACCCCTGGATATCACTGTTAGACTTGGACCAAGGGAGAGCAACAGTAGGAGTTAAGATGGAGCCTAATCAGCTAGAGGCTCACCCTAACCAACCTGAAACTGCATATCATATCAGTTTAACTGACACCAGTAGAGTGCCCAGGCATGGGACAGTCATACTTGAGGAGTCATCAGTCTGGAGAATAGCACAACACACTTGTCAGTTTTAAGACCCTGTTCATGTGATGGTATGTGCACAGTAAACCCCCTCTTACTAGCAGATACTACCTTGAAGTGTAGCAGGGGCAAAGGAATAGAACTGAAACACTGACTACATATCTCAAAGAAACCAATCTCATAAAAGTATATCTCAAATTATAAAATTAAACTGAGATGACCAGACTTGACACCCCCCTCACAAAATGAACTTTGATTCTTTTTTACTCTTCTTACCCAGTGCTTGCATGGGATACAAGAGGTATCCATGAGGATAAGTCACTTTTAGAGAATAAAGAAATATATTTTTCTGTAAATTTGAGTGTACTATGCATAATTCCAGAAAAACTAGAAATTCTGTTCCGGGAAAACTAATGCTACAGATCACATATATATTTTGAAGTATATGCATGTTTAAGCTTGTTCAGACTCAACTTAATCATGAAATTCACTCTTGGTTCTGTCAGATCATTGATTTGACATTGATCTGATTTGATTATACGTAGATAGATGATATCAGCTCTAATATTGAGGAAGTAGACAATGCAAAGTAATTAGTCACAAAGCTCTTTTGTAAGCCTCCAATATAATGAACTCTGGGCAAATTAGTCCGTAAGCATAATATCTCCCATTTTAATTTGATTTCTGAGCTCCAGAATTAGGAGAGCCATCAGTAAGATCTGTTGTTATTTTGCCCAATATAATTAGAGGGTCAGCAATTTGATCTTGCCTTGATGACAAAACAATTATCTATGGCATCCCCTTTCCCATTTAGGAAAAATAAAAGCCTGTGCTTACTTAGGTTTCTTTTCTAATTAGGTAGAGTTAGTTCTGGTTTCACAGGGATGGAATGAGCAAGGCATAAATGTCAGAACTGAAGCTCAGTGTGAGTATAAAGAATATCCCAGGCAGGAAGACTCATAACACCAGCAATCGTGATTCTCCAGACCTTACCTTATTACCCTCCTGTCTCTGTCTGTATAAACTATCAGTCTTTTTCTTTGACTCCTGTGAATGTCACGGTGGCTCTCCCCGCCACCTGGTTTACGTTTTCATGTGAGCTCCCAGCTATTCAGTTCTATGTCTGGCATTTCATAGTTCTCCATTCCCTACTATTGGAGTTGCGAGTTTTTCAATGGAATTACATTTTCTAGTTTCTCCAGCAAACTATAAGAAAATAGAAATCAATGCAAAATGTTATAGTAATTTAAAAATGAACAGGTATTTGCTGTTTTATTCCTTTTTTTTTTCTTTTACCATAGTGAAAGTTTGAAATTCTGTCAACTCCCTTGGTAAACCATTCCAATTTCTTACACCCTTCAATGACAGAGTTCTCTTAGAAGACTATTTTGAACTTTTTGACATTGTGCGAGACCCCTTTCCTACCTATTAGCAATCAGTACTCAATATTGTGGCCCATAAAGTCAGATGATAGTTCTTAAAGATGGCTTACATTTACCATGTTAATATTCTTTGCCTTTTTGCTCCCCACTTACCACTTTTTGTTTTTCCCTGACTTAAAAAAAATAAGAGTATGGACTATATATATGAAATGGCTGAATCTCTACTTCTGTCATTAAATAGACAATGTTCCAAATAACTTTTTTTCAAATGGTTTCTAATAAAGTCAGCCAGTGATAGCAACCTGAATACTCCAGAGAAAATGGGACTAAAATCCACAGTGCACCCTATAGACTATAACAGAAGAAAAAAAAGAGACAGTTTTTAATGCAAAGAATTCTCAACTTTAAAGCAGAATGAAATTGTATAAAGCTCTGCTTGCATGGTGAAATTTGCCAAGTACATGAATCTTAGTTTACTTGTCTTAGCTATAGGATAACCCCTCATCTGAAGTAAAGTCACTTGATACCTACTTTAGGGCTTGTCATTTACCAGTTCTTACCAAAACCAAGTTCCCAGAACCAGAGTTCTTATGTGTCAGAAGAGCATGTGTGCAGATATCTGCTGTGGCAAATTTACTTGTTTCATTTTGAGCAAATTGCTTAACCTTCTGATTTTGTTTTTATCGGTATAATATGAACCATCATACCATCTTCATAAAATAGCTTTGAGGATTAGTGAAGTAATAAAAAAGTTTAAGCACTTAGAATGGTGCCTAGCAAATAATAAAAGTTTAATAAATGATCATTGTCTTGTTTCTTTAGTTTTAGTATTATTCCTAATTTTCTTCTGGAGAAGAAATTCTCTTTGGGATTTTTGTTCTAAGGATTGTGTAAAACACATTGACAAGCTGTAATTAAAAGGCAATTCTCCTCTTGTTTTGGGCAAATAGGTATGCCTAGGAAGCCCCCTTGTAACCTTGCATCCTTTCTAGTCACAGGTTACATAGAAAGACTTACTAGAGGATTGCTAAGTGAGTGGTACATCTTTTCTTCATATATGACATCAGGTCTCCCACAAAATGCCTGTTTTGAGCTTTCAGAGGAGAGTAGAAATGATTCATCTGTCCTATATCCATTGAGTTGTTGAAACCCCGAGATAATTGTAAAATGTAGTTGAAAATTCTTTAACACTCCTCCCATTGATAGATAGCATTTATATCTTTTCCTCTTTATCTGTACAGACTTGTAACTGCTTTACCCAATAGAGTACAGCAGTCCTGACTCCAGGTGACTTCTAAGGCTAGTCGATATAAAGCCATGACACTTCTGCTCTTTTTCATGGAGCCCTGAGCTACCTTATGAAAAGTTCAACTACAGTGAGGCAGCCATGCTGTGAGGAAGTCCAAAGAACATGGAAGGGGATAGTTTCAGTTAAGCTCAGCACTGCAGTCATCCCGGCCCAGGTGCCAGGTATGCGAATGATAAGCCTCCAGCAGAGTGCAGCCACACCCCCACCCCAGCCATTCAGTCAAATTCAGGTTAGTCTTCCCAGCGGGAAGTCCCCAGACAGTGTGAAGCAGAGCCAAACCATCAGTTATACCTTGTCCAAATTTCTGACACACAGAATCTCTGAGCATAATAAAATGGCTTTTGTTTTATGCCACTCACTCATGGGGCAGCTTATTATGCAGCAATTTATAACTGGAACAGTCTCAGAATTTTAGCAGATCTGCTGGGCCAGAGAGGTGATTAAATAATGATCAATTAGACTTTTCCAAAGAAATCTGTTCAGATGAAGACAAGGAGCGCTAGTAGTACAGAGTGGGCTCAAACGAATAGCTTCAGGGGAGGCTGCCGTATGGCAATATATAGGATTGAGAAATTAACTTCAAGAAAGTCTAGAGGCAGGTTTAGGGGACTAGTGTAACAGAATTCCAGTCTCCTAAAGAAGAGGATGTGGAGGATGATAATAAATAGAACAGCACACAGATTTAAACATAATAATCCATACAATCAATTAGTGAGGAACCAGCAAAAATATCAATTTGAATATATCAGTTAAAGCTAATCTGTGCATTTTACTGATTATTTGCCAGATTTCTTAATTTCAATCAAGGTGCTTTATCTGTAAGGCCAGGAGGTTTGAAATGCCCTAGGATATTTTAAAAATACTAGTGTGTTACATCAAAAACTAATGATGTACTGTATGGTGACTAACATAGCATAATTAAAAAAAAAAAAGAAAAAGAAAAATACTAGTGTGTTCCAAGAAGATAATTATTCTTTCATGTTAAACATATATCTCCACCAATAATTTACTTTAGTATTAAAATTTAAAAATAAAATAAAAATTTTCTCTTTCATAAAATATTAATGTATACCTTCAGAAACAAGATCTATACATTATAGATTAATCAGTCCAAAACCTATAATGGTATTTGACACACGACAAATCAAGAGATTTCAAAAAGAGACCAAGCATTCCAATTGAAAAGCCAATCAAAATGTGACTGTTTTTAAAAATGCTTTGCTTTTAGGGTACCTGGATGGCTCAGTCTGTTAAGCATCCCACTCTTGATTTTGGCACAGGTTGTAATATCAGGGTCTTGAGATTAAGACCCACGTTAGGTTCCACACTCAGGGGGAAGCCTGCTTTGGATTCTCTCTCTCCATCTCCCTCTGCCCCTCCCCTCCAATCCCCCCCACTTTGCACATGAGCTCTCTCTCTCAAAAAAAAAAAAATGCTTTGCTTTCTTTATTGTGATTTGAGTGTTTCATAAATGAATGCAGATGCTTTTTCTAACAGAACTATGTAAAATTGTTAAAAGATACTTTGTGGCATGTATAAATAAAAACAACATATAGACATTTGTCATGCCTTACATTATCACCAAATTTGGAACTATCTGCATCTAAGGACTTGCACGCTAAAGTCAAGAATATGATAGTTCATGGCTCTTAGATAAGGAATTATTTATTTATTTTTCTTCAACTCTGTCCCATATGTGCCTGTTTCTGCTGTGCATTTGTTGGTGAGCCTCTAGGTTATTCCTGGACAACATTTTACCACTGGCTAAGATCTTTGTGGTAAAGATTAGCATCCAGATGCAATACTCTTTCTTGCGTCTCCTGCAGGAAGCACATACACAAAGATGGAAACTTGCAGGATGTTACCCATATTCTTCAGCTGTAAACAGGGGTACAAATTGAGACTAGAATCTCTTCTGCAGATGACCCATTATTTGGGTCATGGCTGAGTCACTTGGGAATTGTTGGGATTGTTAAACCCTTCTTATACTCCCTGGCTTAAGCCATAGTCAATCATTTTTTTGCCATAATTATGCATAAAGCCTTGTAAATTTGCAAACCATTTGATTTTTGATTGATTGATTGATTTTTAGTTTTATTGAGATATCATTGGCATATAAAACTAGAAGGTATTTAAAGTGTGCATTGGATTTTCACTTGATTTTTCTTTTTGCCTCAGTTGGACAACAGAGGTTTGGAAGAAGGCATGAGTACTAGGATTATTATTAATCCCTAAACAAAGGCCTGAGAATATTTTATAAACTGCTTGGAGAAGATTTGTCCTATATCTTCAGAATAAAAAGAGGTGTAAACTAAAACTCATTTGATGGCCAGGCCTAGCAGCTTTCATGTTTTATGAAAGTGAGGGCCTTGGTTCCAACTCTGGCAGTTTCCCAGAAGAAAGTTCAGAGGTAACTTTGAAGTGTTGTTACAGATAACATCTGTATTTGATGTTTGCAGGAAACAGAGCTTTTGAATATATATTTGACATATTATAGAAGTACATCCCACTGATAGTTTTGGGGTTTTTTGGTTGCCTAAACATATAATGGAAGGCATAGCATTAATCTTCTTATGCTTCTGTGTTGGTTTCCTAGTGTTGGCATTACAAAGTACCACAAACTGGGCAGCTTAAAACAATAAGAATTTACTGTCTCATAGTTCTGGAAGCTAAAAGTCAAAGATCAAAGTGTTAGTAGGGCCATGTTCCCTCATGAAACCTGTGAAGAGAATCCTTCTTTGCTTCTTGTCAGCCTCTGGTGGTTTTCGGTCAGTCTTTAGAGTCCCATGCTTTGCAGCTGCCGATCTCTGCCTCTGTTGTCCCATGATATTCCCCCGTGGTGGGTGTGTGTAACTCTGTCTCTTCTGTTCTTATAGGGACACCAGTCATATTGGATTCGAAGCCTTTCATTCTCCAGTATGACTTCATCTTAATGGGTTATGCCTGCAATGATCCTATTTCGAACTAAGGTCACACTCTGAGGTACTGGAGGTTAGGACTCCAACAGAACTTCTGAGAGTACACAATTCCACCCATAATGGTCTCCTAAGAGTAATTCTTAGTTTTATTTTAGTATACAGTTTTAGATCACATTTTCTTCCCATTTCCTAAATTGCAACAGTTAGAGCAAATTATAGACAGGCACACTTATGTATAGTCTAGTATTTCCAAAATACATAATGATCTTAACTTCTAGCTATCTCAGAAGCTTCTTTCTCGCATCCTTTTTATTTTTTGTCTTTCTTTGTCCTTTATAAAAGGGCAAACGATGCAAGAATACATCCCCAAATGATTGAATTTATCTGCAAATTGCTTCCAGGTGCTCATATCACTTTCTCTCCGTCTTCAATTGAAAGAAAAAAAAAATAGATTCAATGTCACTGAAGAGCAAAATCATGAGGAATTTAAATGGTTTTGGTTTTCGCCTCATTTTCCTTCTGAAATATTTCTTGTTTATATTTCTCTGGCTTACATTTACTTATACTTACCATATTATACCACTAGTACAGTGTGAGACTTCTGTTCATTCTTGATTTTCCAGTTGCCAACAGAACACGTGGTTCACAATAGACACTAAATAAGAGTTGATTGATTTCAATGTGGAGTTTCCAAGTGCTTTAATTCACTTGACGGTATCTAAAGTATCACAACCTCAAAAGGATTTATTGGTAAGAAATAAGCCAGAACAGATTAGTCATAAATGCATAAAAGAAGAGTTGAAATTCTGAGGACATCTGTTTATATTCTATTTTGTATTGTAGATGTAAATGGTGCTTTGAAAGAGTTTGAAATGAATATTATGCTGTTATAAACTCAATATACGATTTTAATTTACTTGGCATTCCTCTACCTCTGTTACTCATAAGAAAAGGTAAAAAAAAAAAAGATAAAGTTAACAACTGCATATATTTGCCTAGATTCACCAAATATTGACATTTTTTAACAGTTGTTGACATCCTCTCTCCCCCCTTCAATCTTTTGAAAATAAATTGAAGGGACCATGACACTTTATCCCAAAATACTTTAGCAAGCATCTCATAAGAATAAGGACATTTGCTGCAGCACCCATTGAAAAGTAACTTTAATTCAATAATCCCATCTAATACATAGTCCATATTTAGTTTGCCCCAACATTTCATTTATCATTATTTTAAAGTCAAAGATCCAGTAAAAGTTGATGTATTTGGTTTGTATGCTTCATTAGTTATGTTAAATCTAAGACAGCTCCTCGACCTCCTTTTTTTGTTTTCACAGCATATAATTTTTCATGGAGTTTATGTCACCTGCCCTGCAGAACATCCTACATTCTACATGTATCCAGTTGTTTCCTCATTACTACATTAATATTCAACACTTTGGGAAAGAATACGCAAAAGTAATGTTTGTATGTTTAGTGCATCAATCCTGGAGGAGTGTAACATTCTGTTTCACAATATTGGTAGTGTTGCATTTGATTACTTGATTGGGGGGCTGGTCAACAGAAATTATAAAAAGTGTTCTTTTTGGAAGGTGGTATGTGCATACTTAGTTCCTCTGAAACCTTTTATCAAATGGTTTTAGCATCTTTTGATGACCCTTATCTGGATTAACTGTTACATTGGGATTATGAAATGGTGTTTTTCTAATTCTATCATTTCTTCTACACGTATTAGCTAGAATTTTCCTATAAAGGAGAGTGCCCCCTCTTTTTCTCTCTCTTCATCTGTATTATCATTGCCATCATCATCATTATTATTATTTTTAGTATTACTATAGGTGTAATTTTTTTAATTCCACATGTTATAATATGTTTATCTTATTATTCAATATTCAATTTAATGTTCAAATTGTCTCATGTGTGATTCATGTAAGTCCCAGCACACTAGTTCCTGTGTCCTTGTTTTCAGGCACAGTGTTCTAGATTCACTTTATGCTTTCACTGTCTAAATTCAGAACCATTCATTTCTCTAAGGAACCTGGTTTCTTTTACTAGGGGATGGTATTTTGAAACCAATATCTGGGGCCTAGACATCCTTAGGATACTGAGGTGTCTTTGAGTGGATACAGCTAGAAAAATAGTTTTACAGAATTCAAACCTATATTAATATGTCCAATTCTCAACCAACCCCACAGCATTCATCCTTACCCTCCCTACTTCACATTTGCCTTTACCTTCTTAGTCAGTGAGAACTCTGGTTTCCAAAAATATTTAGTATATATCTCACTTGCCCTATTCCAGAACATATTAAAAATGATTTTGAATCATACCACCAATGCATTTATGAACAACAGACCTATAAGTCAATCTCAAGACTTTGTTTTTTTTAAAAGACCTTTTGCTCTTAGAATTTATTCCTTGAGAAGGGTGCTCTTAGAATTTATTCCTTGAGAAGGGTGTTAAGAAGGTATGTGAAATAATTATTTGGTCTGTGTTTTCACACTTCCAATTTGATATTAAGTTAAATTTTATAATTTTTATTTTTAGTCAATTTGAAGGTTTTTTCCATACTTTATTTTGTATTTTAAATCTGCAAAACATGGACATTTATTAAAATTCAAACCACTTAAAGGAATATACTTGGAAAATTCAGACTCCCATTCCTAGTCCCTCACCTATAACATCTACCCTGCAAAAGTAACATTTTTTATTAATATCTGGTTTATCTTTTCTATGTCTCTTTTCTTTTTGCAAAAATAAACGTGAACATCACACACACAAACACAATTTCTTATTTCTCCTTCTCTCTCACACAAAAAATAACCTACCATATACATTCTTTCCTACCTGTCCTTTTTCATTTGACAATTCATGCTGGAAAATACTGTCAGTCTGCAGAGGCCTTCCTCATTGTGATTAAGCGTCATGATAGTGCATTATGTGAATGCGCCATAAGCTTTTCAGGCCAGTCTCTTATGAGTGACATGTATGTGGTTTCCATTGTTTTACTTTGCCACATCATTCCAGAATGAATAAGCAATAAGTATGTTCATGTATTGTTTCATGTTGGTGGGAGTGTAGCTCAATGACAATTTCTCCTAAGTGCAGGATATTATTCTTCTAAATTCTCGTAAGTGCAATTCTCACGAGATAGTCATGTTTGTAATTGTGATGGAAATTCATCAAATTCCAATCAATAGTGTTTGCATCATTTGCTGTCTGACAAGCAAAGTCAGATAGTGACTATTTTTCAGAGATTTATCTAAGAAGTTTATTGTTATATAAAATTTCTGCCAAACATTGTCACAGTGAAAAAAGATCTTATTAAAGTTTTATTTTCCATTTCTTCTACTATGAGTAAATTTAATGATCTTTTCACATGTTTAAGGGACGTTTGTCTACATTTTTCTGTAAGGTGATTTTCTGTAAGGCGATTTCCTTGACAGATACTTTGATTTTTTTTTTAATTTTTTATTTGAACTAATTTCATATTATAGGAAGTTACAAAAATAATAGAGTACCCCTAGTCTTCACCTAGTCCCCCCTAATGTTAATATCCTATATAACCATAGCACACCTATCAAAACCAGACAATTAACATTTTTTTTAACTACACACCATATTCAAATTCCATCAGTTTTTCCACTAATATCTTTTCCTGTTCTAGGATCCCAGATACATCTATTTTGATTTTGAGAACTGTTTATATATTCAGGGTAGTGGTTCTTTTTCTGTGATTGAAATTGCCAATATATTCTCCCAATTTGTCATTTATCTGTTCCCTCTCTCTAGAACACCCTTCTTTCTTTCACTTGACTCCACTTATGTATGCCTGGCTATTTGTAAGCTGGTTAAATTCTTGTAATTCTCTTTCATAGCCCTATCGAGTTTCCTCCAAAGCATTTATCAATTGTCAGACTTGTTTGTTTACTTACTTGTTTTGTCTCTCTCCTTATTCAACTCTAAAAACCATGAATGCAGGAGCTGTGTTTAGTCACCACTATACAAACAACTGGAAGACCACCTGCCATGTATTAACTTTTTACTATTATTAATTGAGTTTCTTAAGTAAATCATCAAGAAAGCATGCCATAGAAGAAATCATTGAAAGAAGTAAGATTATTTAGTTTAAAACAAAGAAGGTTAAATAGGAACACGATAAACATTTCAAATATTTAAAAAGTAATCACGTAGACTAATTTGATTTCTTGGATGTAACTCCAGAGGCCAATCAGAACAGCAAAAATCAGCTATTTTGTTTTCAGAAATTATAAAATGTTTTTCTAGTGTTTTTTTCCTAAAATTAGAATTAAAAAAATGGAATGGAAGCGTTTTCTGAGCCATGGAGTATTTTCAAAGAGAAAACAGATTTCAGAGAGGTTGGAGAGGAGGTTCATGCATAAAATTGGTTTGACTAAATAAATTCCAAGTATATTTCCAAAGCTAAGATTTTATGAAGCCATGAAAAGAAACTTTCAGGGTGAATGTTGATATAACCATTCTCTTAGAAGAAAGAAGTAATTCAGTATTAGTCCAGATGAGTGAATTCATCATGGTGAAATTTTAGCAATTAAACAGTTAAGTGGGAACATATTGTGGGTAGTAAATATTTCTGGTCACCAAAAAATAATACTGTATTTATAATCTTTTTCTCAGATTATCACATGGATCATGCAGTAATCTGATACATTTATTAAAAAGTGAAACTGTATGTGTTATCAGTTTTTCTCTTCTTAAGACTTGAGCTGGAGTTTTGCAATTTATATATGAATTAATGAAAAGCAGCTAAAAACTTAGTTCTAATGCCTGAAATACACATTTCTACATTGAGTATATTGTCAGGTCTTTAGGCAGTACCTGAAGCACATGAATTAACACACAAGCTTGAAGAATAAGAAACTTCTTTTAGTGTTTAATCTCAAATTTCATGGAATGAGCTTTTGGGAAATAACATGTCCCACTAATCATGTCAATGTTGCCCTGGCATCCCACAGTACCCTTAAAGATGTTCCATTCATGGGCCAACCTGAATTTAACTCCCATCTTACTCACTGATGAATGAAAAATTCAGGGCTGATATCTAATTAAGTGCTAATTTGAAGGACATAAATGCACTAAACTTAATATTAAAGTATAGCACACATGGCAGAAGGACAAATTCTATGAAAAGCAATGGAAGTAAATTATTAAATCAGCAAATATCAAAACCTAGGGGCTCTTTTGCTTATGGCTGGCTACCAGTTTGGAAGGGCCTGTCATTTTTCAGTTTTCTTTAAGGCAGACATTCTACATATCACCATATGCTCAAAGAAATTCTGCAATTTCATAATCTGTTCTACATTTTTTTAGTTCATTGTATTTGCCACAGAGGGTGAGTTTGCAAATGCACCTGCACAGTTTGATGTTTATAAAAATGGCAATTATGATGATGTACCATTGAAATAAAACTTCGCTGGATAGAAATTAAAGAGTGAAAACAATGATCTGCTAAAAACTATTATCTTGTCAGGCATTCCATTCATCAGAATTGCAATTAATTTCTTCCTCTCCATCGTCATTGTGGTTGAAACAAAGACCAGTAATCTCACATCTGGTTACAGATTTAAAAAGAGAACACTTCCTTCTTTCACAAAGCTCTGTAAGTATTGTGTTTACATTGTTCAAGGAGATAGTTAAAATTCTCTGGTGTTCAATGTTTTATATTTATTGTGATTTAGACTGGAAAATTTGCAATCCAATTATGGAAGCAGTGTTTTATTAAAAATAAATGTCTTAAAACAGCCTCTCTTGCTTTTCAGTTGCTTTGAAACGTCTGTGATACTGAGATTTAAAAAATAATGTTAGTGCACTGTTAGCATTCACTTTACATTTCATAGGAAACAATGACTATTTTTGTACACAAATAAAATCCAGAGTCTGCTAGGGTTAGCATTCATCTTGTCATTGTATTTGTAACACAGCACTTCATTCTCAATGAATCACCTTGCTATGTGAGTTCTGTCATGTTCCCTGCCTTCCTTGCCTTTCTTTATACCTTCTGCTTTTCTTGTTTACTTGCTTCCTACTCTCCCTCTAGCCACTATTACTAATGTCAGAAGGCAACATGGCTTTCCATATGGTTCTTCCTGTAAATAGTTTAGAGTTTGGTTTTATGTTCATGGTGGCTCCTTGACTCTCTTTCTTTATACTACTTTTCAACTAGGCAACTGTATTAGTGTACTCTGTACTCTTATAAAAGCCCCAGATTTGGTGACTGAAACAACATAAATGTATTTATGTAGAAGTCTGAGATCAAGATGTCACAGGGTTGGTTTCTTCGGAGACCTCTCTCCTTGGTTTGTACATAGCCATCTTCTCTCTCCCTGTGTTTTCAAATGGTCTTCTCTCTGTATGTAACTATGTCCAAACCTTCTCTTCTTATAAGGACACCAGTCATATTGGATTAGGGCCCACACTAATGACCTCATTTTAACTCAATTACCTCTTTAAAGACCCTAACCCCCAAGACAGTCACCATTTGAGGTATATATTCTTTGGTAAGGTGTTTCTTAAGGCCTTAGGCCCATTTTTTTAATGCATTGTTTATTTTCTACTTGTTGAGTTTTAAGAGTTCTTTGTATATTTTGGACAACAGTCCTTTATCAGATGTGTCTTTTGCATACGTTTTCTCTTAGTTTGTGGCTTGTCTTCTTGTTCTCTTGCCATTGTCTTTTGCAAAACAGAAGTTGTTAATTTTAATGAAGTCCAGTTTATTGATTAAATCTTTCATGGGTCATGCACTGGATTAGATGTAATTCTTCTTTGTTCCTCTATATGTAAGGTGTTTTCTTCCTCTGGCTTCTTTCAGAATTCCTTCTTTATCTTTGATTTTCTGTAGTTTGAAAATTATGACTAGAAAAAGTTGAGTTTTGGGGTTTTTGGTTTTTGCATTTATTCTGGGTATTGTTCTCTGAGATTCCTGGATATGTGGTTTAGTGTCTGACATTAATTTGGGGGAAGTTGTCAGTCATTATTTTATCAAATATTTCTTCTCTTTTTGCTCTCTCTTCTCCATCTGGTATTCCCATTATGCAACTACAAGTATCTTTGTAGTTGTCCCACAGTCCTTAGGTATTCTGTTCTGTTTTTCCAGTCTTTGTTCTCCTTGCCTTTTGGTTTTCAAGGATTCTATTGATATGTCCTCTAGCTTGGATATTCTCTTCTCACCTGTGTCCAGTCTACTAACAACCTCATCAAAAAGATTCATATTTGTTACAGTGATTTTTATCTCTACCATTTTTTTTTTTTTTGGTTCTTTTTTTAGGATTTCCCTCTCCACTTACATAGCTCATCTGTTCTGTCATGCTGTCTACTTCATCCATCAGATCCCTTAGCATAATAATCATAGCTTATAATTCAGTCATCCCTACTTCATCTGCTCTGATGTGTTCTCTCTCTCTTAAAATTGTGCTTTTTGTCCTTTGATTGACCTAGTACTTTTTCCCTGATAGCTGGACAAGATGCACAGAGTGAAAGGAACTTCTGTAAATAGGCGTTTAGTAATGTGGTGGTGAGATGTGTGGGCAGGGGAGGCATTCTAAGATCCTATAATTAGGACTCAGTTTTTTAGTGAAACTATTTGTCTGTATTAGGAACTTCATAAGAGCTTCTCAGTGTTTTTCTTCCTTCTTTTGGTGAAACAGGATAGGTAGAGTGGACTGGAGTTGGATATTTCCTTTCCCCCAAATAAGTTAGGCTCTGATAATACCCTAGCAGGTTATCCTCAGGTTAATTAGTTTCCCCTGAAGGCAGTCCTTGTTAAGAATAGAATGCTCCTGTGTATTTCAAAATGGTTCCTTCTCCCCTCTCCCTGCCAGAAATGTCAGGAGATTTTTGTTCAGTATTCACCTTGAGAATCTGGTCAAATTCCTGCTCCTGACTTATCCACACTGAGCTTCTGGCAATTCATCAATTTCACTTCCAGTTTTCCTACCCCAGAACTGATTCCTGAGGTGGTTTCTTCTGTGAGTTTCTCCTCAGGTAAGACACGTCTCTCTGTATTCCTCTCTTCAATCTTGGAGCAATGGTTTACTCTGTCTTCTCCTCTCTTAAGGATCTAAGAAGAGTTGATTTTTCACTCTTCAGCCTATTACTTGTTACTAAAACAGAGTAGTAACGTCAAGATGTCTTACATGTGAATCAAACACCAGAAATATTAAATGGCTATTTTCTAGTTATAGAGGAAAGGAGGTGTGCCCCTATGAAACCCTTGGTGTGGTGGATGGAACCTTAACTGCAGAGTTAAATGCATGTATTGGGTTCAAAATTTAAGTCATTCTGCTTCTACTTCTCTGCTTCTCTGATTGTAAACATTGACTAGGAATCACTACTGCCTACCCATAGAACTGTGAATCAATCCTATGTCACCATAAGAAGCTTAATAAACTGGCTTTTATAAGTAAAGCACCACTGGTAGTTAATGCAGTAATTAACATTCACAGATTTTTCAATTTCATCAATCTAAATTTGGAAAAATTTAGAGAAGCACAAGATAATGTTTTTTATTTATTTTATTCTTTTGCTAATTTTATTCATTTCTCCTCTTATGTTATATTGGCTTTTAAGATTGGACCATCAATCTCTGAAATAGAAATCTGCAAAATATATTTTTACCAGAAGCAAAAGGAATTCACTTAACATTTTATGTTAAGTTAGATAGGTTGAGAGACTTTTGCAAGCACCTTATTTGGGTATTTATGAAGGTACTGTTTCCCTCAGAAAAAAAAGTCTTTATATATCATTCGGAGCATTTTAACCTCTCTCTTTTTCCCCATTAGATGTAAGCTTGATGACATATGTACATATGTAAGATTATTCTTCTCCAAATCTCATTATCCCTTCCTTAATGCTTGGGAATTATGATCCTAATGGCTTTCTTGCTACACTTAATGAATGATTTTTCATGTTCTACCTGTTTCTGTCCAATTCTTTATAAAGAGAAAACATATTTTAGGATGGCCACAGATATACATGTAGTGATTCTCCATTAATAGAGATTGGCAGTGCAAAGTACTCTAGTTTAAGACTATTATGTCTATCAGCCAAAGGGCACCACTCAAGCTAATGGAGTCTTCATTTCCTGTAATGACTATTCTACCCTTTACATATAAGCAGAGGACAAAGTACCAAAGAACTACTTTAGGAAAAAAATGGTTAAGGAAAAAAAATAAAAATAGGAATAATCTTTGCAGAGATTTCTGGGCATCTAAGACTTTTGATATCCCTTTAGTATTTCCTCTTTCAATATACTTTTTTCTGGTTTACATTAAGATGCTTATGTACTTGAAGAAAATTAAATTTTAGAAGTAGACATTGTTTTTTGTTTGTTTGTCTTTTTATGGAGCCCAAAAATATAAAAATGGGAAGAAGCCTAAATAAAACCTAAGAGGTTCTTTTTATTTTCTTTCCATTTGAGAAATCAGAAGCCTTCACCCAAAAAACACAGAAAAGTAAATTTAGGGAAAGGAAATGATAATAGACTAAACCTGTTTTTACCCAAGAGAAACCTATTAGAAATGTCATAAAACTGCCAGATAAGCAAGTTTTAGAAATCAATCAAAAATTTGCCTCAGAGAAATGCAACTGTCTACATATATATAATAGTTTCATGATGAATATTGGTATTGAGATTATAGTTTATAAATAACTGACAAATATAGTATCAATCCATGTTTGGTTAATCCATTTCACAACAGAAATTTGAGCCTTATGAAAGTTGAATCTTTTTTAAAGTTATATCCCAATAAGTCTGAGTTGAGAGCTCTGAATCTGATAACTTTTCCTTGCTACATATTATAATTTTAATACACTTTGAAAATCTTAAGTATTTTACCTTTATTCATTTTTAATCTTCCTTGTAAATTTAGAAATGTTTTGCATTTTCCATGTGAAGTACATTAAAATATTTGTTCTAAAAATATTTTTGACTAAGAAATATATTCATGAAATAGTTTTAAAATATTCTTTTCCTGAAGCAAGTTTTAAAAGTTGCAGCTTGGCCTGGGAGTCGTTATCATCCAATATTCCTAGTGAAATTCCCCATGGGGTTCAGAGAGAGAGAGTTGTTTGATTGGCATTTGTTTATTAAGATAATAGTCATTAGCTATTGTTTAATCTTTGCAGGATAGATATTTACTCCAAATCTCTATCTACCTATCTATCCATCCATCCATCCATCCATCCAACCAACCTCTTTTACTTCTTTATTTTTCCCAGAGCCAGTAGGAAATAGAGAAGTTCTAAGATGGCTAAAACAAAACAATTGAGTTCAGCAGAAGAGACTAAGCTAAAGGTCAGACAGTTCGAAGCCAGAAGGGATCATCTTGTCATATTCTGAACAATCAACGGATGAGGCAAAAGAAAGTTAGAAATTTTGAATCACTTCCCCAATTCCCCAGGGACTCATGACTCCTAAATTAGAGTTCATTCTGCTGACACATCCAGGCTAACTGTACATATAGTTGTAAAAAAAAAGGTTGCTCTTTTCACATATGAATATGTGTTTATGTATCTATTTATTCATTAATTGTTAGCCTAATATCCTAAAGGTTGATGACCAATGACTAGAAATTACTTGACCTTAATCCAAATGAACAAAGTTATGTACCAGTTTCAGAAGAGAGAAAATTGAAAATCTGTATTCAGAATATATAGGAATATTTTACTCAAATTGTGAGCAGGGAAAAAGAATATTTATAGCTCTCAACAGAGCTTTGTTGAGAATATAATAAACTATACTATAAACTAAACTATATAAACTATAGATATTTGCTCCTTTAAAAAGTGTTTCCTATAATTATTATTTTCAGCCATATTATATTTTTCAAGTGTTATTACTCTTTTTTATAAAGATTTATATATATTTTTTCTTTTTCCAGAAAAGGAAAGGTCAAGAGAAAGCATAGTTGAATGCAGTTTCTAAGTAAGAATCTTCTTTTTAAATGAGATATTGAAACATCTGAACTTAGGCAAATACTCTCACTTATTGGTAGTTTTACTTAAATGTCAAGATTCCTAAAGAGGAAATCAAAGGAAGATCAAACTAGTGTCAGAAAACATTGAATTAAATCCTAATGAATCACCTTCTCTATAAGTTGTGACTGCTGATCTATAACTTTTATGGCCATACTTTTTGTGTGAGCTACATCACTGTGTCTTTGTCTCAACTTTTTTTTAAGTTTTTATTTAAATTCCAATTAGATAACACAGTGTAATATTAGTTTCAGGTATACAAAACAGTGATTCAACACTTACATATATCACCTGGTGCTCATCCTGTCAAGTACACTCCTTAATCCACATCACCTATTTAACCCATCCTCCCACATACCTCCCCTCTGGTAATCATCAATGTGTTCTCTATAGTTAAGAGTCTGTTTCTTGGTTTGCCTCTTTTTTTTTTTTTTTTTTTGCTCCTTTGCTCATTTGTTTTGTTTCTTAAATTCCACATATGAGTGCAATTGTATAGTATTTGTCTTTCTCTGTCTCAATTTTTATTTCAAGTATTTGCTTGAATGTAAACATGATGCAAAAGCATTTTATGCTGTTAAGGTCAATACTTAGTTGACATGTAATTTCACAAAGCACTACGATTCAGATAGAAAATGTACTGCAGTAGAGATCACTGGATTTGTATGGAGACAAAACTCATGTGAAAATCCCAGTTCTACTATTTTCTAGTTGTAAATATGTAGGCAATTTATTTAACTTCTCTCTTCAATCTCAGTTTTCTCATCTATAAATAGGAATAGAATTCTTTCCCCACTCTTAAGTTAGGAGTATTAAATGAGATTGCATCTCCGAGATTTGTGTTCCACACATGGACCCAAAAGAAGTAATAGAAAGTGTGACTTTACCCTTCCTTCCATTTTCTTCCCTTCAGGCTTTCCTTTTTCTCTATTTCCATGATAAGTTTCCCACTCATTCTTAGGGATAAACCTTTCCTTTGTTTTTTCTCAGAGACATATATACCTGAAAGTCCAATCTCTTCTTGGTCTCTGCCATGCTCAAATAACTAAGGGGATTTTTACTCTTTCCTACAATTGTGAACTGGCAGATAGGGATTTATTATTTGACTGATCTCTGTAATGTCAGCCAGGGCAGTTGAGGGTCAGGGCCTGGCTGATAAAGTGTCTAAATGTGTGTTTCACTTGAACAATTAAAGTAGGAGGTTACAGGCAACATTCATATCAGTTCTTATCCCTGATTTTAATGAAGAGTTAAAATAAACTGAACCTGTCACATTATAATCCAACAATGACCACACAATTTGGATAGAAATCTGTTCCTTTTAACTCATTGGTTTTACATTAACAGCATGTACCGTATGTCTTATGCATTGTCTTGTTATTTAATATCTGATATCATCCTCAATTTACAGAGAGTTAAACTTGGCTCAGAGAGGTATGACTGGGATTTGTCCAAAAATATAAATGGCAGACCTGAAATTTGAATGAATAGCTTTCTACAAAGACTATACTTAAAATGTCAGTGGTCAGTGGTGACTACAGGTCTTTGAACAGAATGATTCCTGTTGCTTTCCATTAGCTTTAGATCCAAAGCACATGACAGACTTGAAAATTCTTGCAAAATTCCCAGTTCTGGAAGACTGAATTGTCTTCTGAACTAGCAAAATTATTTCTGCTCTTTTTTGCTTTAGTTCAAATACTGTTTTTCACTGAATGATATATGAATGTGTAGCAACTTAATCAAAATACCTAGAATTGAAGAGAAAAAAAATATCACCATCATATTTTGATCTTCTGTGAATAATATTTGACAAGTATAAATAGTATGTAAATAATAGCTAATGGAGAATGTTCAGCTTTCACATTACATCTTCCTTCTGGTGGTATAAATCGTTGTGGGGAAAAATGCCATATTTTATTTGTTATGACCCTGAAGAGAGCAAAATTAAAAAAAAGAGCATTGTGGGGCTGGGGTATGATCAATATGAGATTTCGCTGAAATATTAAATATTCTGTTGATGATGGATTGATCCCTTGTCTTCTCTATTGTCGAAGTTGTTAAAGCTGCAATACTTTGAGGCAAGAGGTGAAGAGAATACAAATGCATTAGAACTTAGTTAAGAGTATGACTTATTATATGAGTTTATATATGGCACAAATGAAACCATTTTCAGAAATACAACTACACAGAGAAAATATCTGATCAATGTAAATGCAATTATGTCTTATTTTTTGACCACTACAAAAATCTCTTGTGGTTATTCAGGTTCCATGCTTTCTGCTGCATAATTTAATTTCCAACAAACATGCAAAGTAATTAAAATGTAAGTTAGATTATATCACTTTATGCTTACCTCTTTACTGTCACCTAAAACAGGGTTTCTCAATCTCAACACTATTGACATGTTGGTCAGGATAATTCTTTGCTCTGAAGAACTGTCTTGTGCAGTGTAGAATGTTTAGCAGTGTCCCTGACTCAATTCACTATGTGCCAGTAGTACCTCCCCCGCCCATCTGTGACAACCAAAAATATGTCCATATTTGCTGCAATGCCCAAATTGTCACCTGGTTGAGAACCATTACACTAAAGACTTTATAATGACTACAAAATAAATTACACACTTGTTATCCTGCCCTCCAAAACCCCAAAATGCTCTGTCCATATTTGACCTCTCACACAGTATATAATAAACTCTCTCCTATTCTCACTACACTCCAGACACCTCTGCCTTTTTTTCTTTTATTTCTCCAAATTCCCAATGTAATTCCCAAGGCAGGAGCCCTTAAACAGTCAACTCGGACTGCTCTTCCCAGGACCTTGTCACAAGCTCTTTCTTGTCTCACATTAGTTGTCACTCCCTCGGGATCTTCCTTGTTCACCCTATTTAAAATAGTCACCTGGCCCCTTCCATTGTATCACCTTGTTTTTACACCTTTCACAAAACTTATTGCTGTATTTTATGTTTTGCTTTTTTAAATCTCCTTCCACTGGAAAGTAAGGCATATAACAGGTGCTTTGATTTGTTTAACACATTTTTTTAATTAAACCTAGCATTATTCTAAGCATGAGGAATATAGTATTAAAATGCAGGACATTTAAGGCTCAATAAATATATAAGCTGTAAAATCAGGTAGGATTTAATTATACTGGGACTAGAATGGATTATGATAAATATAAGAAATGATTTCAAGTTTTAGAAACCTGTATCAAAAGTGAGAATCATTAAAAAGTATTTAATTCCTATCTGCAATAGGATAATTAGCTTTATTATTACCCATGTGTATGATATGATAAATGAACAGGACTATGACAAACGAATGAAAGAGAATGAGTGATATGAGAATGAATAAATGAGAAGCCCCCTAACTTCTACAGGTGGTCATAGCTGCTCTATCTTCTTTCTTCCACTGTACCAATGCATCTGCACTGTAATAATTTAACATGAGACCTGCAATTGGCTATAAGGTCTTTGGAGCAGAATCATGACTTTTCATCCAGATATTTGCAGCGTTTTCACAGTCTTGGTATAAGTAGGCCACCAATACATATTTCTCTATTGACTATCCTGTGTATGCATAATATTTGAGTATTGATTACTTTATGAATCTTGATTTGTTTATTCTATCAATACCTATTGTTAAACTTGATATCATCAAGCACTATTCTAGGCATTATGATTTCATTATTATGCATGTTTTACTTTTGCTCTTTGGGGTAGCATGAAAAAATGCTACAACAGTAAGAGCCCTTTCCACCCTCCTCCCAAAACAGAATAAAGAAAATCATAATACTAAACTGATGGAACTTCATTGTTTGAGCTTTACTTTTCTCTAATTTGAAAGCCTGCTACTCAGTCAATGAAATTAATGATGGGGAAATTGAAAATCAATGAAAGGAAATGCGTTCTGTGCATTGTGTGTAGTCAGGCGATAGAATTCTCTGACACAGATGAGATCAAGTCAAATAATGTGGTTGTATATGAAAATAGAACAGATAGCTTTATCTTCATTCATAGCACTTGCAGTTATTACTCTATTGATCAAAGAAGAAATTTATCTTTTGCTTCTAGGCATATTGATAAGTTGATTGTCTGCAAAGATAAATGTGTGATATTTTGATCTTCTGTGGGATTTATGTTGCAATGTGGAAACGGGGAAAGGGTTGATGTATGGGATTGATCCTAGTGCTTCCTGAAGAGCTAGAGATCAGATACCTAAACTGAACCTGTGTGACAAATAGAAGGATCCAAACCACATTCTCTAAGACCTTCAAAAATAAGCAATGGGACAGGTATTAAAATAAAAGTGAATTGAAAGATAAAACATTTTATGGTAAATTTCATTATGTAAAATAACACCGGATAGATAGAAAAAGAAGGAAGAAATGTTTATTGAATACTGATCTGTCATAGACACAGTTGAAGTGGTCTTACCTAGTTACCATAATGATTCTAGCAAATAGAGGAAAAACTACTAATTTAAAGCAAACAATGTATTAGCAAGTATTACCTACTCTGTGTATTGGTGCAATTTTAATATTCAAAATAATGCATGAAATAGTTTTATATTTTCTTAAAATAACTAAAGGAGGATGACCTGCATGAAACCAGTAAAGAAGCTCATGGCTCTCTGATAACGGCTTATGTTTAAGCCTCTCAACACCATTTTTCCAAAGAGAAAATTGCAGGTCATAATAGATAAACAATTTAGTTGTGATGTGTCACAGTAAAAGAGGACGGGAAAACATTTTACGACTCTCTAGAGTAAAATGACTATTGCTTCCTTATCTTCCATTTAGAAGCTGCCCTGAGCCATTACTTTACTACAGAAGGATTTAATTTGAACATTTTGAGTGTGCTTTTAATAGAAAAGGCTGTTTTTAAAAAGGAAATAATCACTTGAGAGTAAAACTTAATTTAAATATTATCCTGCAAGCCTTCTAATATTATTTCCTATGGAACAGAATTCCATAAGAAGATTCATCTATATCACATCTCATTGCTCATTCTAGTGCCCCAAAGGCTTTATTCAGAGTAGTTAAAACATCAGGAAACAGGAGATTGTGTATAGAGAGACAAAATAATGTTTGGTAGCAAATAGATACACAACATTGAAAGGGAGAAGTATTTGAAGGGAATTATCAACAAACCACTTTTCTAATTTTAAGCTTATGCATTGAATGGACCAAATTAGCAAAATTCGCATGAAAACTATCCAGACACAGGTAGTCTTAATAGAACGTGTGGCTTGAATTCATTAGTATAGCTACTTCAAGTGTATTTATCTAGACAACAACTATTTATTGAACTCATTCCAGGTGCCAAGCACTGTTTCAGATGTTTGGTATAGAGTTGAGAAATAAATTGACACAATTCCTCCCCTCATGGAGCTTGTAGTTTAGTTGGAAAGATGAATATTCTCCAAATAATCATATAACAAAAATACACAAGTATAAAATGTGTTTACTTTTAAGAAAAAAATAAAGCACAAAGATGGCATGTAACAGGTGACTCCTAAACTGAAAGATCAGGAAGAACTTTCCTGAGAATGCTGAGAAGTGAAGAATCTGTATAGAAAGTAGGTGTGGGCTCAAGTGCACATGGAACACTCTTCAGAATAGATCACATCCTGGGTCACAAATCAGGTCTCAACAGTACCAAAAGATTGGGATCATTCCCTGCATATTTTCAGAACACAATGCTTTGAAACTTGAACTCAATCACAAGAGGAAAGTTGGAAAGAACTCAAAGACATGGGGGCTAAAAAGCATCCTACTAAAGAATGAATGGATAAACTAGGAAATTAAAGAAGCATTAAAAAAAAATTCATGGAAACAAACGAAAATGAAAACACAACTATTCAAAATCTTTGGGATGCAGCAAAGGTGGTCATAAGAGGAAAGTATATAGCAATACAAGCCTTTCTCAAGAAACAAGAAAGGTCTTAAATACAGAACCTAACCTTACACCTAAATGAGCTGGAGAAAGAACAGTGAATAAAGCCTAAACCCAGCAGTAGAAGAGAAATAATAAAGATCACAGCAGAAATCAATGAAATAGAAACCAAAAAAACAGTAGAACAGATCAACGAAACTCGGAGCTGGTTCTTTGAAAGAATTAATAAGACTGATAAACCCCTGCCAGACTTATCAAAAAGAAAAGAGAAAGGACCCAAATTAATAAAATCATGAATGAAAGAGGAGAGATCACAACCAACACCAAAGAAATACAAATAATTATAAGAACATATTATGAGCACCTATATGCCAACAAATTAGTCAATCTGGAAGATATGGATGTATTCTAAGAGACATATAAACTACCAAAACTGAACCAGGAAGAAGTAGAAAACCTGAAAAGATCCATAACCAGGAAGGAAATTGAAGCAGTAATCAAAAATCTTCCAACAAACAAGAGCCCAGGGCCAGATGGCTTCCCAGGGGAATCTATCAACCATTTAAAGAAAAATTAATACCTATCCTTCTGAAACTGTTCCAAAAAATAGAAATGGAAGGAAAACTTCCAAACTCATTTTATGAGGCCAGCATTACCTTGATCCCCAAACCAGACAAAGACCTGATCAAAAAAGGAGAATTATAGACCAATATCCCTGATGAACATGGATGCAAAAATTCTCACCAAAATACTAGCCAATAGGATCCAACAGTACATTAAAAGGATTATTCACCACGAACAACTGGGATTTATTCCTGGGCTGCAAGGGTGGTTCAACATCCACAAATCAATCAATGTGATATACTACATTAATAAAAGAAAGAGCAAGAACCATACGATCCTCTCAATTGATGCAGAAAAAGCACTTGATTAAAACTCTTCACAGTGTAGGGATAGAGGGAACATACCTCAATATCATAAAAGCCATCTATGAAAAACACACAGTGAATATCATTCTCAATGGGGAAAAACTGAGAGCTTTTCCCCTAAGGTAAGGAACATGGCAGGGATGTCCACTGCTGTTCAACATAGTACCAGAAGTCCTAGCCTCAGCAATCAGACAATAAAAAGAAATAAAAGGCATCTGAATCAGCAGAGAAGAAGTCAAACTCTCACTCTTTGCAGATGATATGATACTCTATGGGAAACCCAAATGCTCCACCCCAAAATGGCTAGAACTCATACAGGAATTTAGTAAAGTGGCAGGATATAACATCAATGCACAGAAATCAGTTGCATTTCTATACACCAACAACAAGACAGAAGAAAGAGAAATTAAGGAGTCGATCCCATTTACAATTGCACCAAAAGCCATAACTAGGAATAAACCAAATCAAAGAGGTAAAAGATCTGTACTGTAAAAACTATAGAACACTTATGAAAGAAATTGAGGAAGACACAAAGAAATGGAAAAACATTCTGTGCTCATGGATTGGAAGAACATATATTGTGAAAATGTCTAGGCTACCTAGAGCAATCTACACATTTAATGCAATCCCTATCAAAATACCATCAACTTTTTTCAAAGAAATGGAACAAATAATCCTAAAATTTGTATGGAACCAGAAAAGACCCCAATAGCCAGAGGAATGTTGAAAAAGAAAAGCAAAGTTGGTTGCATCACAATTCTGTATTTCAAGCTCTATTACAAAGCTGTAATCATCTAGACAGTATGGTATTGGCACAAAAACAGACACACAGATCAATGGAACAGAATAGAGAGCCCAGAAATGGACCCTCAAGTCTATGTTCAACTAATCTTTGACAAAGCAGGAAAGAATATCCAATGGAAAAAAGACAGTCTTTTCAACAAATGGTGTTGGGAAAATGAGACAGCCATATGCAGAAGAATGAAACTGGACCGTTTCCTTACACCATACACAAAAATAGACTCAAAATGGATGAAAGATCTAAATATGAGACAGGAATCCATCAAAATCCTTACACGGGGTTCAACCTCTTCAACCTCAGCCACAGGAACTTCCTCCTAGACACATCACCAAAGGCAAGGGAAGCAAGGGCAAAAACGAACTATTGGGACTTCATCAAGATAAAAAGCTTTTGCCCAGCAAAGGAAACAGTCAACAAAACCAAAAGACAACCGACAGAATGGAAGAAGATATTTGCAAATGACATATCAGATAACGGGCTAGTATTCAAAATCTATAAAAAACTTATCAAACTAAACACCCGTGGAACAAATAATCCAATCAAGAAATGGGCAGAAGACATGAACAGATATTTCTGCAAAGAAGACTTCCAAATGGCCAACAGACACATGAAAATGTGCTCAACATCATTCGGCATCAGGGAAATACAAATCAAAACCTCAATGAGATACCACCTCACACCAGTCAGAATGGCTAAAATTAACAAGTCAGGAAACGACAGATGTTGGCGGGGATGCGGAGAAAGGGGAACCCTCCTACACTGTTGGGGGGAATGCAAGCTGGTGCAGCCACTCTGGAAAACAGTATGGAGGTTCCTCAAAAAGTTGAAAATAGAGTTACCCTACGACCCAGCAATTGCACTACTGGGTATTTACCCCAAAGATACAAATGTAGTGATCTGAAGGGACACGTGCACCCCAATGTTTATAGCAGCAATGTCCACAATAGCCAAACTATGGAAAGAGCCAAGATGTCCATCGACAGATGAATGGATAAAGATGTAGTACATATATATACAATGAAATATTATGCAGCCACCAAAAAATGAAATCTTGCCATTTGCAACAATGTGGATGGAACTAGAGGGTATTATGCTAAGCAAAATGAGTCAGTCAGAGAAATACAATTACCATATGATCTCACTGATATATGGAATTTGAGAAACAAGGCAGAGGGTCATAGGGGAAGAGAGGAACAAATGAAGTAAGATGAAAGCAGAGAGGGAGACAAACCATAAGAGACTCTTAATTTCAGGAAACAAACTAAGGGTTGCTGGAGTGGAGGGCATGGGAGGTATGGAGTTGCTGGGTGATAGACGTTGGGGAGTGTGTGTGCTATGGTGAGTGCTGTGAATTGTGTGAGACTGATGAATCACAGACCTGTACCCCTGAAACAAATAATACATTATATGTTAATTTAAAAAACTAAATAAATGGAGAAAAAAATCAGTTAAAATTGATAAAAACCCCAAACAAACAAACCAAAAAAAAAAAAAAAAAAAAAGAAGAAGAAAAAGAAAGAAAGTAGGTGTGGGTAGAGGATATAGGTCATGCATTCAAGGCAAAGGGAAAAGAAAAAGGGACTGGAAAGGAAAAAGAGAAAAACTTCCAGAGGCCAGTAAAAAGGGGAGTGGCTGGACAGAGAAGTTGTAGCTGAGACCATTTGTGGCCATCAACCTCCAAATTTCAATCTCTTACAAAAGCACACATTCTTCTTGTATAACATGAGTTCTGCAGGCTGGCTATAACTCTGCTGTGTTCTGTTTAGTTCTCACAGGCTCCTCTGGGATCTCTGGGGAATGGTTTGGCTCTACATGGCTTTTCATTTTGGTAGAAGCCACCTTGGCTGTTCTCATGGTGGGAAAATGCACTCTACTTACAGGTAGAATGTTAATGGAGAAGAGCAAATAGGTACTTGTGAACAAATGATACAACTTATCAGTGGCTCCTTTTTTATTACAAATATTTGCTTTACTCCCTGTGAGCAAAATATAGTCATTTCTTCCCCAGGACACCCAGAAATTCAATCACATATCTGACTCCAAGTACAGGATGTCATGATCTATCCAAAGTTGGTATTAACTCCATACCTTTTGTTCAGGGAATCTACGTACTAAAATTACAAGTTACCCAGAGACTTATAAGCTAAAAATATCCAACATACAGAAATACAGGGGTGGGATGGGAGCAACACAGCCTATGAACACTTCCCTTCAGAAAAGGGGAAAATACAGGGAGGGCAGAATAGTCACAGGTCCTAATCATTTCTGAAATCATTCAGGCAAATATTATAATGTCTCTTTATTCCTGTAATACAGAAATGCCCCCCCCAAAATAGTTTGAGCTTTCTTAAAAAACAAAAACAAACAAACAAAACAAAAAAAACAAACAAAACTGAAGTACTTGAGTCAAGTCACTTCCGTATGCCATTAGCAACATCAGTGTTTTGTTTTGTTTTGCTATATTTCTCTCCCTAGACTTAATAAAGGGTACTTTGACCTTATCAGACTTCCATACAACTCTGTGATTGATTTATTCCCAGTTATTCTGTCTAACAGCATGGACTTATTGGGGGCCAACCTAATGCAACCAGACCTTAATTTGATCTTTGTCCAGAGTCTGGGTCTTACTTTGAGAAAATTTTACGAAATGAAGATAAGAAAATTTGCCTCTTTCAATACTGAAACCCATCAAATTTCTTTTCTCTTTCATCTGTGATTAGGAAAAGGCCAATTATTTTCTAAAGTTATTTCCTGTAATCATGTGCACCTAATAACCCACAATTCATCATTCAAAGCCAGATTCATTAGGTACATTTTTTTTCCCTTCCAGTTTATCAATAATGACAGTTGTATAAAATATTTCAGCACTGAAAATTTGGGGTAGCATTTTTTCATCCTCCTATCATAGTTTACTTGTCACTTGACACCCAGCCTTAAATCAGATTTCAATTTGTGTATTAACTTTTGCTACGTTATGTGGCATAATAACCTACCTCAAAATTGCAGTTGGCTACAATGTATTTATTTCTAATTCATGTTATATGAGAGTTGTGGGTCAGCTATGGTTGTCCAGCTATGGTTCTATGGCTCAACTGGGGTCTTCAGGGCTCACTGGGCTCTTATTAACACCACATGTCTTCTCGTTCTAGAACCTAGGTTAATGGGATATTCTCTGGTATGCGCTACTCTTCTCATAGGAAAAGTCTGGGAAAAGAAGTTCCCAGACAAATCATCAATCATGTTTACATTTTTCCTTAGATATGACAGAGTCTATAGGCAAAAATATATCGTGTGGCCAAACTCAAAATTAACGGGGTAAGGGAAGACGGCAACATGAGGAAACTAATAATTATGGACGAATAGTATAATACAATTTAGAGCTCCCACAATAAAGAAAGAAAAGAAGAAAGGAAGGAAGAGATGGAGGTAGGAAGGAAGGTAGGAAGGAAAGAAGGAATGAAGATAAATAGATGATAGATTTGAAATCACATAAACCTAGTTTCAAGTGTTGATTTTGTTTTGTACAAGGTATGGAATCTTGGGAAATGCCATAACATTTATAATATGTGCTTTTTATCTGCAGTAAAGGGATACTAATTTCTTCTGTGTTGGATATTGGTGAATTAACAACTAAAAAAGACAAATAGAATCTGCAGCAGAATGCTTTACACATAGAGGATGTTCAATGAGTGTCACACAGGATTTATTAATAATTCATAGCAGAAACTTTGAATAGCTACAGGTTTATTCTGTTTCTAGTCACAGCTAATAAGGATAGATTTTTAATAATTTACCTAAAATTAGTTTATATGGAGAAAAAAGAAGGTTGCATATAGAACCTAGTGTTTTTGAAAACTGATTATCAGCTAACATATCAGAAATTTTTCTTTCCTGGAATTAGTGACAGGGACTTTAGCTTAGGAGAAATTTATTGATATATGTACAGGTTCTATACAAAGACATGGAGATTAATTTGAAGACTATATCATTTCTAATCTTATTCTTACATAATTCATAGAATTGATAAGATTCTCAAACGACAGGCGGGGCACCTGGGTGGCTCAGTCGTTAAGCGTCTGCCTTCGGCTCAGGTCATGATCCCAGCGTCCTGGGATCGAGCCCCGCATCAGGCTCCCTGCTCCGCAGGAAGCCTGCTTCTCTCTCTCCCGCTCCCCCTGCTTGTGTTTCCTCTCTCGCTGTGTCTCTCCCTGTCAAATAAATAAATAAAATCTTTAAAAAAAAAAAAAAAAAAAAAAAAAAAAAGATTCTCAAACGACAGGCAATAATAATTTCAAACTGATGAAATATGAAAAAGGATATTTTATATGTTGGGACATATTTCTACTGAAATCATGATATATAACATTACTCTTATTTTAACATTTATTGATGTTTTAAAAATATCCTGGGCTTTTAAATTCTAAACTAAGTTTCAAATTTCCAATACTGCAGCTCAAAAATCAAACTTCATATTTTTCATTTATGTAAAACTTAAAATAAATATGTTTTTAAGAGCTCAGAAAACTCCTGGCCAATCTCTTTTAGAAATGAAACTGCTCAGTTACAGAAAAACTAAGCAAAAAAAAAAAAAGAAAAAATCTTGGTAACCTCCCCAAAGAAAAATTCCTCCCCAAGAGCAAATCATTTATTGGGACGGAAGGGGAGGAGGAAAAGAATCAGCAATTATTTGGCAAATATAAATAAGATTATGATTAAAGACCTAATACTAACCTTCTTCAACATTACAGAAAAAAAATCAAATCAATATTAGAGGATTCTTTTCCTAGTTCTATCAGAAACTAATTAATGTATGCAGTTTAAAGACTTTAACTTTAATTATAAGTTTTATTTCCATAAAAACGCTTACTAATCTCCCGATGAGAACTGTCATATATCATATTTAAGCATCATAGTAGTTAGCTCTCTGAGCTACACAAAGCTGTATAACACAAAACACCAAAACCTCAGTGGCTTATAAATACAACTTTTTTGTTTTTTTGTTTTTTGTTTTTTGTTTTTTCACCTTATATTTTGATTGCAGGCTCTGCTTTCCTTCTTTCTCTCTTCAGGTTTGAGGAGAGAGGAACAGCTAAGGGAAAACGAAAGGTGACATATCTCTGGGGAGCTATTAAGGATTCTACTTGAAAATGGCATATATCACATCCACTCATATTCCATTGAACAAAGCAAGTCCTATAACCACCCTGGAAGTACATGGGGGTAGAGATGAAGGGGTTAGGGGGATACCATGAAGAGATAAACTACATATATTTTATTTTTTTATTTTTAAAGATTTTAATATGTATTAGAGAGAGAACATGAGCGAGAGGGGCAGAGGGAGAGGAAGAAGCAGACTCCCTGCTGAGCGGGGAGCCTGACTGGGGGCTCGATCCCAGGACCCTGGTATCATGACCTGAGCTGAAGTCAGACACTTAAGGGACTGAGCACCCAGGTGCCGCTAAAGTGCATATATTCTAAATAACATAATTGATCACAAACCTTTGTCAGAAGTTAAACATTTTCACTTACTTGGTTTCCATTTCCAGGGATCGTGCATTTTTATTATATGTGGCATGTAATTGTTTGCATGTATATGCCTGTGTGGTGAGAAAGCATATCAGGGAGGAAATAAATTTAAGTATTTCAGTATAAAGGTTAGAGTGATTTGAGATGTCACTGTGGTGTAATGGGATATGAAGCTATATTGTCAGAATGATTACTTTGTCTTCTGTTATACAGAAAAAGGCGTAAACCAATACACTTTCAGAGTCTCGTGACTCAGAGAACAAGTTTACACTAATTAACGTTCCCCTCAGGCTCCGGTTTGCTTCTATGTAATGAAGTGCAAAATAAGACGTTTAACTGTGCTGGTAAGCCATTTAGTTGAAAGATTCTATGTAATTGGTTTGATGTGCTTCTAGTTAGTCATGTCATGTATGAAGGACTATGGTGGTGGTACGGGATTACAAGGTTATAGGATTGCAATCTAGGGTGAGAAAACATGAACTTTGCCATACCTGTGATGTGAAAGGTTTTGGGGAGAATCTCTCCAATTTTATTTTATAATACTATTAGCTCGAGGTAGGAACTAAAGCTGAAAGAGAAATGAGTAGCCCAAATGTCTATTCAGTTCACATTCACCACAGTTACTGAGTTTATAAGGTATCGTGACCCAGATCATCTCGGATCTTTCTGAGCTGTACCTACTACACATTCCATGTCCATTTACATTCAAAATCTTCCAAGATTTTGTTTCCCTGAGGATTTATTGGACAATTTAAAATAGTATCCAAAGCAGGTGATATAACATTTGAGCTTGTATTATTTTGAACATATATGAGATTAACATGCATAACTTTAAACATAATGAACTCTACATAGGTTATATGTTGTCTGTAGAAATATGGAAAAGTTAAAACCATGTATGATATAAACTGATGAACATTTTTGAGACAGCCCAAGCAATACCTTGTCATCATAAAATTTTAAAGTAGAAAAAGCACTAAGGAATCTAATGTATTTAATTTTATAGATAGGCTCTTAAGAGAAATGAGGTGATTTGTATCCCTGAATTATACAAAGTTAGTGGTTAAAGTGAGATCATTCATTCATTCATAAATTTGTTCGTTTATGTTAGCATTCATATATATTTGAAAATAAGTACATTGACTGCATATAATATGCCTAATAGAGGGATACGTGGGTGTTGGGAAAGCAGCTTGGAAAAAGACACAGGATAAATGGCATTTTGGAGGCTACAGTCTAATCAGAAAAATAATGAAAATTACTTAGGAAATGATGATTGTAGCAAAGGAGTAGTCAAGAATATCATGGTAACAGGGGACAGAGAGAGAGAGAGAGAGAGAATAGAATCGAACGAACCCAACAATGATTAATCTCAGCTTAGTACCTATTCTACAACACCCACTGTGTCTTGTGATTCATTTTTAGAGTTTCCAACTTTGTCTTTATCTGGTAAAAAATATTTCCCAATCCTAATAACACTAGTGGGTGTCTATCATCTCTTTTTCAGCCAATCTTATACTAATAGACCTTTAATCTATTTTCATTTTTTTGCTATTATAAAATAATTCTTCACTGTACATCCTTTATATGACTCTTTGCCATATGCACAAACACATTCCTTGGGGAGAACATGATGTAGAATTGCTGAGTATAAGAATTTGCACATTTTAAATTTTAACTGATACCATCAAATCACCCTTGAAGAGTAGCTGTACCAATAAATATTCTCAAAGTGTCTCACCCTCACCAATAGAGGATATCTTTAACCATATAATTTCTGCCAATTTTATATGTGAAAATGGTTTCTCATTATTTTAGTATACATATCTCTGATTTCTGTTTTGACTGGTCAAATCTGTTGGTTGCATTGATTTTTATTTTATTGCTTTGTGCTTTTATTGATTTTTTTTTTTTTTTTTAGATTTTATTTTTTATTTATTTGACAGAGAGAGACACAGTGGAAGAGGGAACACAAGCTGGGGGAGTGGGAGAGGGAGAAGCAGGCTTCCCGCGGAGCAGGGAGCCCAACGGGGGCTCAATCCCAGGACCCTGGGATCATGAGCTGAGCTGAAGGCAGAGGCTTAACGACTGAGCCACCCAGGCACCCCATGTGCTTTTATTGATCTTAACACTTAAATATCCCTCAATTTTGGCTGCATCACCTTACCTCTCCCATTGTCATTCTAGAAAAGTACCTGTGTTTCCTCACATGGATCACTGCAGCTCCCTAACTGCTATCTCTGTGTTCACTGATCAGCACCACCCTTCAATCAGTTTGCCACATGTAGTCAGTCAGAAGGAACTTTTCCAAAATGCGTATCTGACCACAGCTTAAACCATTTCTATGGTTTCACATGGCTTTTAAGATCAAGACCATTGTCGGGGCACCTGGGTGGCTCGGTTGTTAAGCGTCTGTTTCAGCTGAGGTCGTGATCCCAGGGTCCTGGGATTGAGCCCCGCATCGGGCTCCCTGCTCGGCAGGAAGCCTGCTTCTCCCTCTCCCACTCCCCCTGCTTGTGTTCCCTCTCTCGCTATGTCTCTCTCTGTTGAAATAAATAAAAAATTAAAAATAAAAAAAAAGATCAAGACCACTGTCATGAACATAGGCAGAGACCCTATCTGAACTTGTTCCTAACTTTCTCCAAAGCTTCTCCTTAGGCTATGTCTTCAAGCCATGCAGATCTTCCTTCAGTTCCTGAAGTGTGCCATGTCCCTTCACGCCACAGTGCTTTTGGACTTACTCCAGATTTTCAGCATGGCTGTCCCATCAACTTCACCTACTTAACATCTATTCACCCTTCAGATCTCAGACTGCTCATAACTTCCTAAGACATTTTTTCTAAATTCCCCAACTAAGTCAAACTCTCCCATCACATGTTCTTCTTTGCAATACCTATATAAGTTTTTATTTATATAATTTTTGTCTGCCTCTTTAGTATCTGTCTTCCTTGATAGACTCTAAATTCACTGAGGTGAGAAATGGTACCTGTTTGTGGTAGGCATTGCATTTTTTAAGCCAGTATTTTTTAGTGGCTAGTGTTTACTACATATTCGCTGATTGATCAATTAATATCTCAATGAATATAGCCCCTCTATATCTTCTAGCTCTTTTTCTAGATCTTGATCATTTACATAATTTATTTTAAACTTTTCTACATGCTACAATATACATAGAAGACATTTAATTTTTCTAGGTGTTCTTTTTTAGCCATAAGACACAGGTGTTAATGTAGAGTCCTCACTTGAACTTATTTTTAAGTAGTTTCCAGTTACTGTCTTTTTTTTTCACTTTCCTCTTTAATAAAAATGGTAATTTATGTGGACACATTTAAATTTCTAAGTGGATGGATTTTTTTTTGAGCGCTCTTTATTGTTAATTTCTAAATCAAGTTCTTTTAGTCAGATGATATGGAATGTGTGACTCAGGCTGTTGATTTTTCTGTTTCTAATAAATAGTAAAAGAGTGGGATTTGGAGAACAATCCATGAATAGTTGAAAACATGTATTCTCTATTTTTTGGATATAAATTTAATACCTAATAATCCTTGTTAATTAGAATAGTCAAAAATCTTGTATTCATTAAATTTGTTAATATTCCTCAGAAGATTTCGTGTCTTTGCTCTGAGACCTCTTTTTCTGTGGTTTGTGAGAATACTTTTCCTTCTTATTGTATTTGGAGAAGGATGTTAGAAGTTTCTGCCTTTTTTAAAACTTTTCTTTCTACATTCCATATCTTGTATTACTTGTGTTCATTCAATAAGTATTTACTGAGAATTTACTAAGTGTCAGCTGGGAATATAGCCGTGAACAAAACAGGAAAAGGAATTGTTCTCATGGAACTTACATTCTAATGAGGACCATACATGCCAGTGTAAATTGCATTTGGCATTCTAGTATAACCTTGGCCTTGAACTTTTACATCATTAATTCAGTTTTAAGCACCACTTTTTCCCATTAAACTTGCTTCTTCAAGTGTTAATTCTTTTGTTTGTTAAATTGATTCCTTTCTTTAAAATTGTTACAATTCCATCAAAGTTTGGTTATTCTTGGTTGTCTGCTAATTATTAAAATTGAATATCCATGTTTCCCTGTCTTGTTTCCTAAGTATTGTGTACTAGAAACTTGGATTTTTGATATCAAGGGAGGATCAAGGCAGGTAGGCTGTGCCCATCATTTGTTTTATGAGTTTGGAGCCACACCATGGGTTTATGCTAGGACCACTGCCCTCTCTCTGACGCCATTACAAAAGGTAAAGATCTCTTTTATCCACTACTGAAGTCATGAAGAATATAGTTTCACTTATTTCCAATGCAATTTCCAAAGTAATCATCTTTTTTTTTTTTTTTAAAGATTTTATTTGAGAGCGTGGGCGAGAGAGAGCAAGCACAAAGCAGGGGGAGGGGCTAGGGGGAGCAGGAGAAGCAGACTCCTCTGAGCAGGGAGCCTGATGTGGGGCTCGATCCCAGAACCCTGGGATCATGACCTGAGCTGAAGGCAGACGCTTAACCGACTGAGCCACCCAGGCGCCCCCCAAAGTAATCATCTTGACATTAACTCCAGGGGCTTCTGCAACTCATTATACCCATATTAATTAACTCTAACCTGAGCGTTTTGCCACTATCTTTTCCAACATCCTCTACTGCAATAATTTAGGCCATGTTGATTCAACTTTTTTTTTTTTTTTTTAATTGGGCTAACCCATCCCCCCAACCCCCTCCCCTCTAGAACCCTCAGTTTGTTTCTCAGAGTCCATAGTCTCTCATGGTTTGTCTCTCCCTTCGATTTCCGCCCCCTTCATTTTACCCTTCCTGCTATCTTCTTCTTCTTCTTTTTTTTAACATATAATGTATTATTTGTTTCAGAGGTACAGGTCTGTGATTCATCAGTCTTACACAATTCACAGCGCTCACCATAGCACATACCCTCCCCAATGTCTATCACCCAGCCACCCCATCCCTCCCACCCCCCACCACTCCAGCAACTCTCAGTTTGTTTCCTGAGATTAAGAATTCCTCATATCAGTGAGGTTATATGATACATGTCTTTCTCTGATTGACTTATTTCTCTCAATATTATGAGTCTTTCTTATTTTCCAATACTATTATATATTTATTATACTTTAAAATATTGTTACATAAAAAATAATAGTGTGAAATAAATATGCTTAGCAAATGTGCAGTATGTTATGTTGCTAATATGTGATGTTATTGTTACTTTATTGAGCAATTTGCAAAATGTATGAAATTTTAAATTCCCACTGCCTCTGATCACATAGTGCTTTTAGGAATTGCTCTTAAGATAGACAGGGAGATTTAAATATAATAGACATATTTGAAAGTTACATTTCTGACAATATATTTTGCTGCATCCAAAGAGTGAAAATTTACTCCATCTTCACAATTCATACTCTTTGAAAACACTTAAAAATATGGCAAATATTCAGAATATATTTTAAGTAATAGTTATGACCTCAACGTTATGAAAATAAAATTTTATGTGTGTGTGAAACTACAATAAAAAGACATTACTTAAATATATCTTTTATAGATTGTATATAATAAACATGTAACAATTTTTAATTATCAAGTAAAAAATTCTGATATTTATTATCATTTTTCATATCTATCACAGCTGACATTTGGTTCAAAGTCAAGTATTAAGAAGGGTCTTAGAGAAAGTTATAGCCCACTGTCTGATATATATATTTGACCAATATATATGTACGTGATGCATAAATGAAACAATGCATGAATATTGAATATCAAAACAAGGCTTAGTTGTTCATCTCTCATATATTGGTCCAAGACACGTTCTCAAAATGTTGAGAAAGATTTCTCCTTTATAAAATCTTTCAATTATAGGAATCAAAAAGAAGAATGAGCATAATCCACTAAGAAAATATGTGTGTGTTCTTTTATTTACTGAATTGCAGAATTCCCTGGAGGTTATGCAATTAAACATCTCCCTAATTAACTAAATAAGCACAATAACCCATTTTCTATGATCTTTTCAAGGGAAAAAGTTCTGATGATGCTCTTTCTACCATCTGTGTCTGCATTTAGAGCTAACTTTATCATACGACAATAACTAAACATTCACAGAGGCTACCCAAATTAATTTAAAATAAAATTATTTTTTTCTAATTTATTAATAAAGCAGGGACACGCATACATAAAAATCTGACAACGAAAGAGTTTATCTAATTGCTATATAAGGGAAACTCAACTATTTTAAAGATTGCTTTCCTTTAGGATTCTTCTAGAGATTTACACTGAACAAATAAAAAACAAAACAACAAACTTCTTACACTTATGACTTAACTCAAAGTTTGTGAGTTCACTCATGTTTTTGATGTTCCTGTGATGCTCATAGTTGACTATAAGAATAATGTGCAATATCAGTAACTGCCTTATTTCATAATAATGAGCTTTCATTCTCTCTCCTTTGAGTGCACATTTTATTGAGTAAAATATAAGAAAAGAACTTTAATATTTTACCCTTTGTAGGATGAGAAGTCTTCAGAACCTGGTAGTGTAATCCAAACAACATGAAACATAATTAGGAAAAGTCATTAAAACAATATAGCCAAAAATGCTCTAAGTATAAAGGACTGTGTTTAGCATTTGCATATTTATTTATGTATTTATTTATGTATTTATTTATTTTTAGCATTTGCATATTTAAAAATAGTTTAAACATGTTATTGTTTAAAGAAAACAAACCAGAAAGAAACTAAACAGCACACATAATTCTATTAATATCTGAGTAATGGGACATTATAAATTAATGTAAACCTTTTACTCAGCATAGGTTCTGTTTCACCTAAATATTATTGTAACTTGCGTAGATTTTTAGTCTCTTGTTTAAGCATGTTCTTGAAACATGTGATGTCTGCTGTTCATTTACTTTTTGTGTATAACAATGGACAAGATGATATTGAACATTTATAGGTAATTCAATATAGGAAACAATCTATGAATCCCATTATGTAAAAGTGTGACAATTACAAACATAAAATAAGACCTGATTAGTATTTACTACTTTGTGAATCTCAGAAAACTCATTTAAAGTTATTTATTTTTATTTTACGGAAGAAGATATGAGTGTTGAACTGTAAAATCATTTGGTCAATGATGCACTTGTTAATTAACAGTGTGTAGGTGGTTAGCAAAGCGTCATTCTTGGGATCAAAGTGATAATTATCTAGGACAGCGCCTAGCATACAATTGACACTTAATACATAGTTTTTCTTTTTTATTTGTAATTAGAGTTTCCTGAAGGGAAAAGTAGAGCTCAAATGGTGAGTGGTCAAAAGGAAATTTTTAACATCATAGATATCTTACAAATTGTGGAGGCAAATATTCAGATAATTTATCCAAAGGATGGAAGGTAGTTCTCATGGCATTTATCAAAACTGAGTAATGAGTCTTTGTTGTCAGTGATCTTGTTGATATGTGGACTCACTGAGAAGATTGGCTAAAACTGATTAATAATATTTGGTTGTCGGTTCTATGGCTATCCCTGTGCAGACTATTTTTCGTTCTCAAACAACTATTTCCTATGACCAATATTCTTTCCTAACATAGGTGTTTTTCTGAAATTGAAGCTGAGAGTATCATGACCGGTTCATTTTTAAATGAAGATAAATTTAATTCAGAAATGACCAGATGCTTTCAGGTTTAGGCTGAAATTTATTTGAATATAAATAAAGAAAAAGTTTGATATTTTTGACTTAAGATGATAACATTAAGGAAGAGTAGGTTTAAAAAGAAATTAGTTTTGATCACCTACTGAATTAAATGGAAAGAATAATTGTTCTTTTTAAATAACCAAATTAAAAAAATTAACCAAATTTAATCTCAATAATAACAAATTGATTTGATTTTTAGTGAAGCCAGGAAGCAAGGTGTTCTTTTGCATATTTCCACCTGATAATTACCTTACAGACAACACATTTCTTCAGTGGACAAAAAGACACCTCTGAGTGAGATATCTTGTTAAAGGAATTTCTAACATACCTTTAGAGTTGCCAGATGAGAATTTGAAAGACTTAATTTATATGTAATTGTTACATGTGGTGAGATACTCGTACCACAATTATCAGAACTGTTCTAGGCATATTGAATTCATGTGGTGGCCAGACTCATATTAAATAAATGTCTTTTGTATGTTAGCAATTATGCTACTACACAGACTACATACTTTTTTAATTTCCACAAAAACACTGTGGAGGGAGATTTTTATGTTCCTATTTCATATTCTCACTAATTCAGTAAGACTAAAAAATATGTCAAAAGATCGGACTATTAGTAAAGTTTTTAAGGTTTGTTTAACTTGACCTCCCATACCATGTAATGTGTGAATGTCGGTAAGAATAAGTCCCTATGGGGCACCGTGTGCTTTTTTTTTTTTTTTCAAAAAAATGTTTTTTATTATGCTCAATTAGTCAACATATATCATTAGTTTTTGAAGTAGTGTTCAATGATTCATCAGTTGCACACTGTGTGTTTTTTGTTTTGTTTTGTTTCAAATGTTTCCCCTCACTCTATTGCCTACCTAAAGGTACAGAAGACCTTTAGTCATCCCAAGTTCTCTTGCCGATAATAGTAACATTAAAGGCAGGTTTTGTAGGATATCAATATGAATATTTCTTCAAATGGATCTTGGGGCCACTACTCTATGTCATTTAATCTCCCATGGTAACTCTTTCTGAACTTTATCTTTCATGAACAAAGTATTCTATATGAATATGTCTATTTAGACCTTTTTCAGAGTTCTCCTTCCTGCTTTCAAAGGTTTCAATATGGCCTCATGATCTTGACACATAGGTATATACTTAAGACCATTTTCCAAAACAAAAGTGAGGAAGAAGAGTGGGTAGAAGTTATTGGTCTGAAAGTAAAAATGTATGACACAGTCTAAGTTTTGTTTTTTTTTTTTTTGAGGAAGTAATTATAGCTCCTAAAAAGATACCTAGCTAAACTGAAAATCCTGATAAAGATGGGTTTATGGTTCATTTTGAGTAGTGATTTGAGTTAAAAGCCACCACTTTCTATTGTTGTCTTTTAGGTGCTTTATGCTAATAAATAATTTTTTACTCAAAGTTTACTTTCTCAGATAAAAAGAGATTTCTTCTTTCCCTAGCAAATGAAACTTTCTATCAGCCATTTTATATATCTAAGGAACTAAGTTTGCATTCTATAAAATACGTATTTTTTGTAATATTAACCAACCATGGCAAGTTTGCCTTTTTGCTTTTGAAACATTAATTTTCATTATTTTAAAATGTATTTATTATTTTAAAAATTGGATTTAGTTCGGAATAACATTAAAATAAACATCTTGACCCATTCTTATATCTTTCTTTAAAAAGGTCCTTTCATTTTTTAACATTTCTGTCTGATTTTAACTGCTTTTGTACCATGTTATAATTGCAATAATAGTACTATGGTACTATGTTTTTCTAGTTTTTAATTCATTTTCTTCTTTGCTACATATCATAAATACAAAATTATTGCAGGTTTCAGTATCTGTCTCTCACCTACCCTTCGTATCCGTTTTCTGTCATCATGCTAAATGATTTCTGCGCATAGTAGATATGCCATTTAAGAAACCAGGGTTGAAATGTTCTCATCTGCTCAACACTGGTGACTCACTTTCACCATACACCAGATGTTGGAAGCGAAGTACAGGTTTTGTCAAGGGTAGGAAAGATGAGAAGGTGAGCAATTTGTAATTTTTACTAGAATCTTTATATTCAGCTATCTCTGAGCCAAGTCCCCAGCTGACAACAGATTCATGAGCAAGCCCTGCTGAGATCAGTCAGGACCAGACCAAGTCAGCAGAACCCCTCAGCCAACCCATTTTTGTATGATGAATAATACGTGCTCCTTGCATTCAGCCTCACATTAGCTTTTGACTGTCACATCTGTATTCACAATATTATTGTGAAAATATTTCATAGGTACTTCATAGTACCTCAAATTCTTTTTTTTCTAAACTTGAAGCTATCATTTATTTTCTTGACTTCCCCCAACTTGTACATTTGAAAATTTCTCCTGAGTTAGACATTTTTCGTAAATCCTATGCAGTTTTCCAGGTCCAAAGCATGTTTTTGTTTTTGCTTTGTGCTTCTCTTTCCTTAACCTCTTACTAATTCCTGTTAATTATACCTTCTGCTTATCTTCAAAATCCATTGTTCTCTGTCTCCACACTGAAAATTCCTTAGTTCCATCCTTAATCATCTTACTTAACCCCCCTCCCCGCTTTTTTTAACTAGGCTTAGAATCACCTTTCCTTCATCAGCATTTCCCTTTTTAATAAAATGTAACTCACTTTGATACCACATTAAGCTTTCTAAAATGCAAATTTGATCAGGCTACTTTCCTGCTCAAATCCCTTGATTACGTCTGTGAAAAGAGAGTGGACACAATTTTGGTGGCATAAAAAGCCCTTTAGTTTGTGGCCCACATCTTTCTCTCTGTCCCCAGTAAGGTAAGTTCTAGAAGACATGTCCGTATGCTTCTGTATACATGTTCTTTTTTCCTGGCATGACTTTCCAGCTATTTCCTCCAAAGCTAACTCTTCCTGATTCTTCAAGTTATACATCAAATCACACTCTTTCTTAAAATGAAGTAGTTCCTATAATTTGTATTGCCATAATACTCTACACTTCTACTTTAGGATTTATTATTTCAACAAATACTTTGTATGTTTTACTTTGTAAACTCCTGATGGCAAGAAACATGTCTTATAGGACATAATCCAATTTGTTCCATAATTTAGAGAAGAAAGGATTTTTTTCCTTTCTTTGAATTATTTTCTTTGTATTATAATATTCTGGGTTGATTGCACCCAAAACTAGCAATGACTAAAAACATAACATTTTCTTATCATTTAAAACTTTCTCCGTTTTAATGAATGAGTAGGCAATGGTATATTAAATATTTTCCTTTTTTTTAAATCTTATAACTTGATTTAAAATAATTGGAAAACCAGAATTTCTTCAAAATTGTCCTAAATAAAGATATACCCCAGAAATCTACTTACACAGAAGGATATCACATTGTATCCCTTTAAGATCTGAGACTTACTAACCTGTGTATTTCCTGATTTTTTTTTTAGTAAAGGTATAATGCAGGTTAAGAAAGCCACAGAAATACATAAGAAAAGTCTATACAAATATCTCTAATAATCTATACAAGTCATAAACTTTTAATTAGAATGAATGTTTCTTGATCCATTTTCCAAGACTTTGGGACGTTTCTGGAGTCACAATTCTTCTCAGTCTCCATTAATAATATGGGAATGTATGCATAAAGCAAATATCATTAACAGTGTATCTCAAATGCAGGGACATCTTTTTTTGTTGTTTATTTTATCTGTTTTTTCTATGAAATTGTATATGACATTTAGAGCAGCCTAAGAGAAAGAGTTAACAGTGTTTCAATGAACTCGAGGAATTAACAGAGTTCCACTTATTGTAGAACACAAGCACGTTTGCAGAAGCTTGGAAAAGTGTGCTGCATAGCTATGAATTGCATTTATTATTGGCCTATAACTATTCGAGTTCATCTCTCATTGATTCCCATTCTTTTCAGTCGGACAAGAAATTTTTACTTTTTTTTTTCTTTTTGCTGTCCACTGCTTTTAAAAACAAAGTATCTTTTTTAAAAAAAAATATTTGAGAGAGGGAAAGAGAGCAGGAGCGGGGCTGGGGGTAGGGGGAGCAGAGGGAGAGGGAGAAGCAGACTCCCCCCTGAGCAGGGAGCCCCTTGTAGGGCTCCATCCCAGGACCCTGAGGTCATAAGCTGAGCTAAAGGCAGACACTTAACTGACTGAGCCACCCAGCCACCCCAAAAACAAAGTATCTTAATAACATTTTTTGGTGTGTATTTTCAGATGGTTTTATAAAATCTCAATGATAATTATTTTGAATTCTGTAAATATATACTGTGCGTGATCCAGGTCTAAGCCATAAACTCACTGAAGGACTCTAATTTTTAAACTGCAGCCCTGAACTCTTAGATTAGATATACTCATAAGTACTTGTTATAACCTTCTTTAATTTAGTTACCCATTTAACAAATATTTATTGAGTGGATATTAATACCAGGACAATGTGCTGGATGCTTTTGGGATTATAAAAAAGATAGCAGCCAAAAGATAGATTTGAGATCAAAAGATGATCCCACTATACAGGTAAACATCACCCTATACAATTAAAGTCTTATAATGAATAATACAAAATTGCACAGAGATAATTAAAAATTAAAAGTAACAAACATGTCTTCTGAAAACAGGCTTTGTTATATTTTTTCATGTTATCTGTGAGTGCAGAGAGTAAAGCTGGTATTTCTAACTTCAGGTTTTTATTGACTTTACTTTTGTTCGCACAATTCCCTCTGTAATGCCTTACATTTCTCAGGAGGTTCAGCCAATAAAAGAAGTTGCCTTCTCCCCAGGAAGTCCTTTGTTTTTATATAATTGACAACACAAAGCATGCAAAGCAAAATCAGTTGACGAAAATGCATATATAAGGGGCAAAAGAAATAAATAGCAGTGTTCTAAAAGTGAGAGTAATTCAACTTAGAATTTAAGATATGATTTTACAGAACACTAGACAGTCAGTTGCCTTTTTTTCCTACTTTCTACCCTCTTTTCACTTACTAGCTGTAAAATAATGATGCTCTTTTAAGTATTTTGTGCACGAACGGTTCAAAATATAATTGCTTGTAGAAATAAATGTCAAGGTTTTAAACTGTAATTGAGAAAAACAATACAACTTTTGTAGAAATTAGCAGTACTCTAATTTTCTTTTCATTGTGTCCAAATAGAACTAAGGTTTGTTTGTACCAGAAGCTGGAATAAAGCAAACTGCTTGTGGGGTCTTCTGAACAGGAAGACAAAAATTTTCTTTTCTCCAATTCGATCAGACAGAGCTCCATGAAAGAAAGGATTTATTTTGAAAGAGGGCAATGGGTTGACTTTTTAGGAAAGAGTCTTTTAGTCAAAGGGACTGTGTAGGGAGCAAAGCTATAGGATTTTAACAAAGAAATGGAAAAAGGGAGAGAGAGACAAGAGTATAAGCTATGGGGAGATAAAAAGAGCATAAGGCAAAGCTTAAAACCCTCAGTGGGAGAAAGAGTAGGAAAGGATTCCTGGCATGAGGTTTGGAGGGGCCGGGGTGGGTGGGTGGGGAGAACAACTTGGATAAAATATGAGTGTCCAGGATTTGCCTCTTTTTCAATTAAACATGAACTTTTATTTGCAGTGATTATTTTGATTTTACAATTATATACTTCAAAACAATGTCTTTTGACTGCTGAGAGATTGATATATAAATTTAATTGCTGACATTTATGTGACTTTGGTATTTATGTGACTATATATATACTTATGTATACTAAATTTTATAGGAAGGAATTTTCCTCAGTTGCATATGACCTCACATTGGCTACAAGTATTTTTTTTTTTTTTGCATATCCATGCAACAGTAGCAAGATTACTTTTTCCAGGTGGATTTAACACTGGTAAAAATTATGTCACTTACAGACTCATAGGCAATTTGAAGAAGGAAAAAAAAAAAAAAACCTTTGATTTTGATTTTCATGCTTAGAAATCACTATAGCTGTTTATTGTTAACTTGGTCTTTTATAACTAGCTGGAAAAATACACAGTGATTTTTCAGTCACCAAAATGGGAGCAATGAAAAGAGAAATAACATCTCCTTACATGCAGTAGATGTCCCCTTTTTATTCCATTTTGCCTTCTCCCCACCCCTTCAGCTTACTACTTAGAGTAACTCATGTATGAGCAAAGATACAATCCAAACTGTGGTGGTTTGCAGGGCAGTTTTTAGAGATAGTATGTTGGAATAAAGTGATTGAGTTAGTCCTTCAGCTCTGTACTTTTATATATTTCGAAGTCTGCTGCAGTTACTCCGGATCTTTCTTTCAAGCAAATGTCATGTGACCGCCAAAACCAAGTGCTTCCCTCTATCTTGTTTTTTTTTCATTTAGCAACAATTTGTTGGACTTCTTAATTCCAGTAGAATATACAAAGATGAATAATGACTTCAAACTAGCAAATATTTCTTAAGGACCTAACATAATTTTTACATTTCTTGTATTTTATAGAGATGTTTCAACTACAGTTTACTCATGTAAATAGGTTTCGCATGCTTAATGTTTTTCATCCCATTGAAACATATGACAAGTTGACATTGATGATGATGACAGGCGTCACTGGGTACAGATGGTATTAGAGTTCTCAAGTCTTAGATCTAGAAAGGAAAGTAGAGAACATGTAGCCTGGCCCACTCATTTGATAGATGATACATGGCAGTAAAGGAGTGCAGTTTCAGTGGGGAAAAAAAAAAAAAAAATTATTGAGGATGACTTGTCCTCCCTACTCTGCTAGTTCTCTGCAAGTAAGATTTTCCCCAAATACTCCAAGTCTCTGAGAATCTATTCCTACAAATAAGGATGGAGTGTCCTGATTGGTGGATTGAGAATAATACAATGGGACCAAAGGGCACAGTCTCTTATGTGTTTCCAGAGCTAGGTTGCTTGCACCGCCCAAAACAGTGGCAAAATAATGTTAGCCTCGTGGATTTAGGACTGGACAGCAATCACACATTGAGCTTTGAGATCTTCATGTGAAAAGCCTGTGACTGATCAAGACTGCTCATAACTGTTCTTGCACATTTGGGATTCACCACCAGAAATGCCATTATTGTTGTCCAGCTAAGCCAGTGTCAGTTCTATCAGTAATGAAGGTAGCCTCTTTTTCTCAATTGTCTATTTATCTCCAAATCATTTAGACCTTGGATTGCCCTTAAATTTCAACAAGATTTATTGTGTTTGTGTGTGTGTGTGTGTGTGTGTGTGTGTGTGTGTGTGTGTGCTTGGAAGACTAAACGCATATTGTATGAAGAAGAGTATAACGACCACATGAGTGGACTTACATGAGTAAAAAAGTATGCTTATGTTAGCAGGGATGCATAATTAGGTTTGCAAGAAAATATAAAGGACAGTCAGTTAAACTTAAATTTCAGAAAAACAATAACAACTGTATAGAATAAGTGTGTTCTACCCATCCTTTATCTGAAATTTAAATTAACTCGGTGCCCTTTATTTTTATTTGCTAAATCTGGCAACCTTATCCATAATGATTTATTCTTTTAATAGAAGACAACGCAGTTAAAAAATAATGACTAGTAAACAATGCGTGGCATGAATGCGCTTCCTCGATATTTGCTCTTAAATTTCTGAAAGACAACCTTGTTTAGAATGGAACACACAGAAGAGAGAATGCTAGCTGGTGGCTGTGGATTCATAATTGGAGGATTTATTTTACAGCAAAATGAGTAGGCAAGGAATCCTTGGAAAGATGTATTAAAATCTGTTCACTCAGACCTATCTGTCTCTCTCACCTTTTGTAGTTTACTGAGGAGCAGTCTTTGGTGAGTGTGATGATGCCATCAAATTATTAAAGAAAATTTTCCCATTTCTATCATTTTTCAGTTTTTAATGTCAGAAACACAATCATCAATGATCAAAAAGATAAATAAAAAAAGAAAACTAGGCAAGCTAATCTGCCCTTAAGAGATCTAATTTGGTAATAAAAACAAATAATAAACAAGTATCCTAAACATCATGCCCTAAAAGCATAAATATAAACTCAAATATCATGTGGCCCACATTTCTAAAAAAGAAATTGCAAATATGAAGTTTCCCATTTTTATGAACTTATAAATTTGGATGCTTAATAATGGAGAAGAGATAAATTAAATTCTTTATACTATTAAATTAAATGTGTACATTAATTCAATATTATGTAAATGTATTAATTAGGGATAACTTTTTCCCCAGTCATGAGAATAATTTTATTCAAACTTATATATACTTCTTTGATATCAATGCTATCATTATTGGAGTAAATTTCTATATCATCTAGCAGAGTTTTTCAGAGATTGTCTTTGTTTTTATATATTATTTGAGATGGAGTACACAATGTGTCTATATGCATAGATTTTCTGATAGTAAACAAAAAATTGCCCTAATGGTCAAAATTTATGTTTGATTAATTATGACTGGATTTTATTTATTTTTTTATATTCCCCTTACCTAGGGGTACAAAGTAACTAACTCCCTCATCCCAATGGGACATCACGTTGCAAATTCCAGTAGACAACTTCTTTCCCAGATGTAATAGGACATGGTATTCTCAGCAGCATAGCATATTGATCTACATGGAGAATTGGGACAAGGGCTGTCTTCCATATTTTTATGGTATTAGGTGTCTTGGCAGCAGTCCCCAGTCTGACATATGAGGGAACAGGCCCTACTTACAGTTGATCATTCAAATGTATTAAAGCCTGAGATAGTATTTTTCCAGTCTACCCAGCCAAAGTGGTTTTACTTGTTAGTTATCTGCTGCTTTAATATGCCATTTGTCCTTTCTATCAACCTGTTGCTTGCAGGTTAATGGGGGAGATAGAACCTTTTTCAGTGTCATTCTCTTTTGCCCAGTCTTAGATATCATGACCTTTGAAGTGTGACCCCAACCACTGTTCATTTGATGAGGGTTTCTGTACAAGGTATTCACCTTCTACATTCCCTAATTGTGGTAACCCAGTTTGTGTGGTGAAATGGGAAAGCGTGGGTGAGGCCAGATTCAGTGTCCACACAAACCAAAGCATATTTAGAACCCTCACTTAGAGAGAGTGGGCCAGTATAATCAATTTGCCAATTCCTTCCCAGTTGGGGACTCCAGCAGATGACTCCAAACTTTTTTGGCAGATGCCTTGGGCATTGTTTAGAATATCGGACATGCTATTACCACATCAATCAAGTCTCTGTAATTCAAAAGACAATCCAGCACACGTCTCAGTATGACATCCCACCTGGGCACTGCGGTGGCCACTCTTTCTCTGCACCCAATTGGCTGAATCTGTTGAAGGATCAGTTGCTAAGGCTTGTACCTATTTTAGGGCATCAGCTTACTGATTGCCAGGGGGTGTCAGTGTATTAGGAGCTGGGATATGGAACACAGAACTGCCTCAAGCCTTTGTAGGTGAACCCAAACGTCTTTCTACATATCCTGACCCCATAATGGCTAATCATGATCATCCAGCCCTCCACTTCCCATTGTCCAATACATAGGGTTAATCCCTTTAGAATAGCCCCACTGTCAATACAAAGGGTTACTGGCCAGGGCTCATGGGTGATCACCAGCCAAACAGCTCTGCATTCAGCCCAGTGACTGCAATGATTCATTCCTGTTTTCATCCAGTGTTAGACTGAATAACGACTGTAGCTCATCTGGATGGACTGACTCCACTAGACCCATATATATACCCATCTAGGAATTTACCCTACTATCACTCTACAGGCCACTGGAGCCACCACAGGAATAGGGGCAGGGGCATTTGGAGAATCTTCATACACTACTGAGCCTAATAACACCCACAGTTCTAGAGACAGTGGGCTGGTGGACAGGGTGCTCCTCTGTTGCAAATAGGCATGCCATTTAGTCCATGTGGGAGTTTGAGCCATGACAGAGGTAGATTGATAGAACATATCTTCAACCCACTCCTTGATAGGCAGGGACTTTCTTATCATGATATACTTACTGTTCCTTTGTGAGAGGCTGTATGGGGAGGAGTGCTGTAGTACACCGCTAGGAGCTATTATTCTATGGCGGGTATATCATGTTTCAGCCCTTTTCCAGAAATGGGACAAAAATTCCTGGGATGCTCTCTCCTGCTGTCTCTGCTATAAGTGCCCAACCCATACCTTCTGGAGTCACAGATACATTTAACTCAAACAATACTTTGGCTTTGGAAATTCCCAGAGCTTTGATCTGCTTTCATTAGTATTCTGCCTTCTCATAGGAGTCTTGCGCCTCTAATCCCCAGTCCCACATGTACCCTTCTTATACCAGGCCGTATAAAGGGATAAAGGCATTGTGCCAACTAAGGAATAAAAGTCCTCCAAAACCCTAAAATCCTTACAAAAGCTTGCACCTCTTTTACCTTCTCAGGAGTTAGATAGGCTTGCATCTTGTCAATTACCGGTTTGGGGACAATGTGTAAGTTATCTGACCATATGACTCCCCAAAACTTTATGGCAGCGCCTTGGCCTTCAATTTTCTGTGATTTCACTGCTCATCCTTTCTCTCTCATACATGTTCTATTGAAGTTTTCAGTGTCCTATTGCAGAAACAAGTCTTCATATGATAACACGATTTCAGCAATATAATGGCCCCATTTGACTCAAGTGGGGAAGAAGAACATGGGCAGATCTTGGGTTACTATCCCAGGACATATTGGGGGGCTTGGGAAGCACTTGAAAGATCCACTGTTGCCCTTTCCACATGAAGGGAAATTGATCCAGTGACTCAGTAGGCAGGGATATACTGAAAAAGGTGTTTGCTAAGTCCAGTACCATCTGGTGTACTCCTGGGACCATGGCCAAAGTATCTAAGATGGTGGCAATGTTGGGCAGAGCCACATAAATGAAGAGTACTACCTTGTTCAATTCTTGGTAGTCTTTGGTCATCCACCATGAATCATGTGGCTTTTTTACTGGCCACACCAGGCCATGGAAAACACTGTAGGTGAGGCATGAAATATCTACTTGGTACAATTTTTGAATAGTTTCTCCTATTTCCTTATGCTCTCCAGTCAATTCATATTGTTTGAAAGTTACCACTCTTCGGGGTGCCTGGATGGCTCAGTCATTAAGCATCTGCCTTAGGCTTAGGTCATGATCCCAAGGTCCTGGGATAGAGCCCCACGTTGGGCTCCCTGCTCAGCAGGAAGCCTGCTTCTCCCTCTCCCACTGCCCCTGCTTGTGTTCCCTCTCTTGCTGTGTCTCTCTCTGTCAAATAAATAAATAAAATCTTAAAAAAAAAAAAAAAAAAGAAAGAAAGTTACCACTCTTCAAAGGAGTGGTGGACTTACTGGTTCCCAGTTGGTGTTCCCCCTCAGCACTGGTTTTGATTATTCTAACCCAGAGGCAGAATTCACAGATAAAGTTTTACAGAGTTTGACCTTGTAGGATATCACCATTCAAAATGTTCTCTGGTGTTAAAAAGAGAAAAACCTCATATACTCATGGAGGAGAACTCCCAATTAGCAAAATATTATAGCCATATGCCCTTTGTAACCATTGATGACACTGAGGGGGCCAGAAAACTTCTGAGGTTATCATATATTACGGTACTTTTGGTTCCAGTACCAACCAGAACTGTCATCTTTTGTTTATTTCTGTGGGACCAACAAACAGTGAAGCCTCTGGTTGCTTCCAGTGACCCTCACCTGGAGGTAATTTTGGCCTGCATGTTGTCCCCAGGGCATAGGAGGCACCCACCCAGAATAGGACTGTATCCTGAGGCCTCCACTTGAGTAGGCAGGGCAGGTTTGAAATGTTCAGGTTTTAAGGCTTTCCACAGGCCAAGCAATGCAATGTTGGTTTGCCAGTCTATCTTTGCCGGTGGGGTCTGGGCAGCAATGAAGTCAAACCACGTTTGCTTCCCAGTAACTTTGACCAGACCCTTTATAGCTCTTCTTTTCTCTTACAATTTTGTGATTTTCCTTGAGTTAATAATTATTTCATATTTTTTTAGTATGCTGAATATCCCATGTACCTATTACTAACTTTTTCAACATTTTTCTTAATCTTCCTTCAGAAATCTCTAATGTCTCATTATAACTTTAAGAAATGTAAAGACAAAGGTAATCTAACAGGTATTTTTTTTTTTTTCAATGTTTTTTAGGCCATACCCCCACAGCTGTTATCCTAGGACTGTTTTTACAACTGTTTTATGTCAGACTCTGCTTTCTGGATTCTGTCATTCACCTTTTTTTTTTTTTTGGTTTACTGTTTCATTTTGCTGAAACACAATCTTAAATAGTCACATAAGGCAGTTCTCTAGGACTGAACAGAAACATGTAAAAACTCAACCAAACTATTGATCCGTGAGATGCAAACTGAAGTACCATCATTGCACATCATTTCAAACTGACACAAAGTTAAAAATGACAACACCAAGTGCCAGATGCATATACAACTGATAGGAGTATGAAAAGGTCAATTTACTTTTGAAAGCAATTTGGCGTGATGTAGAAAATTTAGAATGTTGTCATTATGATACAAAAGGAGACACATACAAGAAAACAATGCTCAGCATGTCCATGGAGAAAGGAATAGGTAAATAACCTGTGGTACATTCTTAGGTTGGAAACTATAAAACAGTTAAAACCAACATGCAAGATTTACATGTATCAATATTGAAAAATCTAAAAATATAAGTTTGATTGAAAAAGCAAGTTGCAGGGGCACCTGGATGGCTCAGTCAGTTAAGCCTCTGACTCTTGGTTTCGGCTCAGGTCGTGAACTCAGGATCGTGGGATGGAGCCACATGTTGGGCTCCCTGCTCAGTGGGGAGTCAGCTTGCTCTCTCCCTCTACTCCTCCCCTGCTCCCTCTCTCTCTCTTTCTCTTTTTCGCACTCTCAAATAAATAAATAAAATCTTAAAAAAAGAAAAAATAAGTTGCAGAGGATCCATAATGAATATCCTTTATATAACATGTGGAGTAATATCATTTTTGGATATACTTTATATGATGGATTTTATATATAAATACACACACATTTGGGTGATAAGTTCAGGCTGTTCTTACCTTTGAGGAAAAAGGAGGGATAGGAACTACATTGCGGGGTGTTGTATGGAAGAGTTAAACTAAATGTGTAATTTTATTTAAAAAAGTAAACTCAAATATGGCAAAAGTTTAAGAGATAACAAATCAGTGATATGTGAGTAATGAGTATACAAGATGTTCAGTATATAATTATCCATATTTGCTTCAAAAATATATTAAGAGAGAGATTGTGGGGGAGGCATGCTTTGAATATCTGTCCATTAAAGTATGTCATCACTTTTCCTTTATCTTTGATTGATAACGTATCCCTGTATAAAATTCTCAATAGGAAAACATTTTCCCACAGAACTGTTAAGCATCACTCCACTGTCTTCTAGTATTGATGCTGAGAATTCCTTAATTTCTTATCAAAATTTGCTGCAAATTTATTGGAACCTGGTCTTTTGTGTTGGGGAGGCATAAATGTTTTCGTAATTAATTTGTTTTTAAGGATTTTATTTAATTATTTGTCAGAGAGAGAAAGAGAGCACAAGCAGACAGAATGGCTGGCAGAGAGAGGAGCAGGCTTCCTGCTGAGCAAGGACCCTGATGAGGGATTCGATCCCAGGTCCCTGGGATCATGACCTAAGCTGAAGGCAGACGCTTAACCGACTGAGCCACCAAGTCATCCTGGCAATTAATTTTTTTTAAAGATTATTTAAGAGAGACAGCACGGGATGGGGGGAAGAAGAGGCAGAGGGAGATGGAAAGGGAGAGAGAAATTTCCAGCAGACTCCCTGCTGAGAGGGGAGCCTGACATGGGGTTTGATCTCAGGACATCATGATCCATGACATCAGCAAATACCAAGAGTTGGATGCTTAACCAACTGAGCTACTCAGGCACCCCTATTTTGGCAAGTAATTTAATGGATATATTTATAATTCCTAATTCTTCATGAATCCATATTGGTAATACAGAATTTTCCAGAAAATTAGCAGAATATTTTTTAAACATTTAAAAAATTTTATTATAAATTTGTTTGCAGTATTGCCTTGGTTTTTTAATCTCTGTTTTGTTTGGATTTATATATCCCTATTTTTTTTTTCTTTTTAAGAGAGAGAGGAGGGCTGAGGGGCAGAGGAAGAGGAAGAGAGAGAATCTTAGCAGTCTCCAGGCCCAGTGTGGAGCATGATGCAGGACTTGATCTCACCACCCTAAGATGATGACCTGAGCTGAAATCAAGAGTTGGAGGCCTAACTGACGAAGTCACCCAGGCCCCCCATATACCCCTTTTCATTTTATTTTACTTTTTTAAAAAGATTCATTTATCTATTTTAGAGAGAGTGTATGAATAGGGGGAGGGACAGAGAGAGAGGGAGAGAGAGAATCTCAAGCAGACTTCCTTCTGAGCCCAATGTGGGCCTCGATCCTATAACCCATGAAATCATGACCTGGGCCAAAACCAAGAGTGGAACACTCAACTGACTAAGCCTCCCAGGAACCCCCCGCCACTTTTCATTTTATTATTATTATTATTCTGTATCTTTTAATGTCCTTTTCTTTAATCAGAATCAGCAATCATATTACTTGGTTTCTTTGCTTCTCTTTCCCTGCCTATTACTTTGATCACTTCTTTCTCCATTTTTCTTCCTCTTTTGTTGTCACTTTGCTGATCTGAAGCAGTGGCTTGTATCTCTAGTCATTTTCTCTCTCTCTCTGTGTGTGTGTGTGTGTGTGTGTGTGTATGTAAAATATATATGCATATATATGTATATATGTAAAATATATTGTAAATATGTAAAATATATGTAAAAGTGTGTGTATATATATATTCTACATTTGCTGAAGAATTAGCTTTAATTCTTATATATTTACCACTATATACTCTATGTTATATATATATTTAGCATTCATAATTAACCATATATTTTTATTCCAAAAATCTAAAGTTATTAAGCATTTTTTTCCTCCTCCAGAAATAATCATGTTTTAAATACAAACTAAACAGCTTTTTATGGTTTTTTGTATTGTTTAAATTTTAGTTCTAATATTTTCTGGACACAAAACATTAGTTATTTTTTCAGTTTATTGTTAATTACATTTGTCAAATATTCTGTCCGTTCATGTTCATGATTTTTCTTGGTACCTCTCCTCTTCCCTCCGTGTTCACATTTGCTGAAGAATTAGCTTTAGTAGTTTAGTCTGTAACTTGTGAATTCTCTTAGTCTTTGTTTATCTGAAAATGTCTTTATTTTGCTGTTACTTTTGGATGATAATTTCACTTGGTATCAAATACTAGATTGTAAGAGATTTTATCAGCATTTTGAAGATATGCTCTAGTAGCTTCTGAAAATATATTGTTGCTTAAAAATTAGGCTAGTTACAGACCAGTAAAAATTTTATTTTAGTCATTGATGTCCTGAAATTTGTCCATGATACATCTGGGTATTAATATTTTTCATGTTCAGAATTCAGTGTTCACGTTCAATATGAGGATTCATGGATAATTCTTGGGTACTATATCTTTAAGATTCTTTATACAATTTTCTCCATGTGTTGTTTTTTTATCCACACATGAGGAGGCATTGGTCAATCTTTCATTGATGTCTAATCTTTTTCCATATTTTTTCACTATAGTGTATTCTTAGTGAATTGGCACCGCATAAAATTTCACCATTTTTCTCATTAAAAAATGTATCTGTATAGTTTTTATTCTATTTCAATGTTTTATTCTCATGATTGTACATTTTATCTCCAAAATTTCTTTTTTGTCTTGCCTATGTTCTCTTGAAACATTTATGCCTGTTTTAATTTCATAATCACTTACTCTTTCCCCCTCCCCACCTCAATAGTCTATAAGGCTATAACCATGCAGCAACCACAGAGTAACAAAACAAGAGGTTAATCTACTTATTCTTTAATGAGGCGTTAAGTCTTCTGACTGCTTATGGAATAAAAATGAAGACTTTTTGCAGAAACACAAGTGTCATTATAGTTTTTGAGTGTGAGTTGTATATGGGAATAAAATAAAGGCCCATGAAGATTTTCTGACATTTATCGCTAGTGTTTGTCCAGTCAGATTTAGCCTCCTTCTTGATCCTCATCTCTCTAAGGAAAAACGTCCCTTTCCAAGCTGTTGCTGGACCTTCATGATGCTGAAATAGGGGTTTAGAAGAGATACAGTGATAAAACTGGGAACTGGAAAGAGAATGAGAAAAAGACACTAGCAAGGGGAGAAAAAATTATCTAGAGAAGTGTAGGTTATGCACATGACCAGAAAAGCTGGGGAAAAGAGAGAGAGAAACCAAAAAACTCCCAGGCTATCCTGTGAGGGAATTTTAGGAGTTTGGTTTATGGGATGCTCAAAAGAGAATTGGGGACAAAAGGAATGGGTATTTAAAAATGTTTTTTGAAGGTTGTAAATCAAATTCTATGTAATCATTTAAAATGCAGATAAATAATGGACTTAGTATTCACTTATTTTTGGCTGTGAACTAACCTTAAAATGTGCCTTACAGATAGTGGGCCATTGGAGCCCTGGATATTATTAGGGTTATATTATTAAGCATTCCTTATCACTATGGTAGCTTAGGGTATTATGGTTTAATAATTTATTGCTCAACATTATGCTGGCTCCTGATGATGCAACCGGAAACTATGAAATATTAAAACTACTGATGATGATTTTAATTTGAGGTTATCTGAACAGCATCTCTTCCCCCCCATATATGTCTCCTGATTTTTAATTTTAATTTTAATTTACTACAGACTTACAAAATTTTTGAGAATTAAGTGTAAACTGTGGGAAAAAGTTAGCTTTGGTCAACTTCCTTAATTGTTGCAGCATCTGTCTTGATAGTGGATAGATGGACAAGTGGAGATATTCCACTTACCTTATTGGAATGTGTGTTCAAATTGTAATGAAGTTGGTGAAAGAAAGTAAAGCAATGCAATAATAGGGAGAAATGCCAGGGAGAAGGGCAGTTGCAAAGATCTACAGAAGTATGGTGGTCTGAGATGGCTTCTCTGAAGAGTTGACATTCAAACTGTCCACAATGATAAAAGGGAGCCAGCACTGAGACCCTATATTCAAAGAAAATGAAAAACTTGTTAGAGTTGAGGAACTAAAGAGAGACTAATGTAGTGGACTGTAGCAGCAACAGGGTAGAGAGGCATGTGATGAATGTGGACGGAGAAACTACAAGACTGTGCGCTGCCTCCTAGCCTTAGCTTAACAACATTGTAATTATCTTATTTTAAGTGCACCAAAAAGTCATTGGAGGGTTTTACACAGAAACTACTGTGTAAAAAAAAGTTAGTCAATGAAGTCTTTTTTAAAAAATTCCATTAGAGTTAACATACAGTGTTCTATTGGTTTCAGGTATAGAATATGAGTTCATGCTCATCAGGATAAGTGTACTCTTCGTTTCCATCACCTATTTCACCCATCCCTCCACCTACCTCCCCTCTGGCAACCATCAGCTTATTCTCTGAAGAGTCTGTTTTTTTGGTCTTCTCTCTTTTTTTTTATTTGTTCATTTGTTTTGTTTCTTAAATTCCACATATGAGTGAAATCATATGGCATTTATCTTTTTCTGACTGCCTATTTCACTTAGCGTTATACCCTCTAGGTCCATCCATGATGAAGTCTTTTAGTGTGGTAAAAAAAAAAAAACACCAAAAGACCTGGAATTTGAGATTTCTGGAGGTAAATTTTGGCTTTAGTTGAATGATTAAGTCATTCAAATGTGATAATACTCATTCTCTTCATTTTTAAAGGGAAGGATTGGATGCTACTTAATTTTTTGTGACTGGAGAGGTTGTTGAAGTCGGTCAGTAATTTGCTCATAGGAGGTAATGATCTACTTTTGAAAAAGCAGAGTACTTCATGAAAGAGCCACTTATTCTCTTTTGAGGAGTCATTTCTTCTGGCGGCTCTTTCTTGGGCTGTCACTCCAGACAGTGTTCATTATTTATATTAACTTTTTAACCAACAGCTGCCTAAAGCAACAAACTACTTATACATTTAAGCTCTCTATAAATAGTGAAAACTAAATATTTATTAGTCAAGAATAAAGGGGACTCAAGTAAATACTACATGGGGTGGGTATATTATTCTTAAGGTTTCTTTGGATTCTGTGTTTATTCGTTGTAAAGCATTTTCTCCAACCGTTATCACTGGTATATCCATTTATGGCATCAACATTTGGATGTTGCATCTTGGATTTAGCATCTTAAAAATGCTAATTGAGTTTCTAAATTAGCACAGGTGCTGTGGAGAGCAAGTGCCTGGTTATTTTCCAGCCATGCTGGAATCTAATGAAAGCTATAACCCACACTGAGAAATATGCAAATATATTTTTTATAAAGTTTCAGGGATTCATGAACTCTTTGAAGCCTTTTCATGGGCCCTCCACATGCAAGCCCTGTGGGGTGAATAAGAACCAAGAATAGGTACCTTCAAGTATAATCTGTAATTCTCAAGGCTGGCTTCTGCTCTAAATTTAATAGTTCTAATTAAAGTAAAGGTATATTCTGTTAATTTTTCCTTCATACTGTAACTGTAACAATATTAAAAGTGCTGCTCAAAACTAAGTGGGAACATAGAGAATTCAAATATAGGATCTCCTGACAACCAGAAGTGTTAGCTTGGCTCATTTTAAACATAGGTTAAATTTTCTCTCCCACCATATTGGCTGAAAGAACTTTGTCTTGTGCCTGGTTAAAATTGATTGAAATATACAGATATAAATCTGGTGGTTGGTTTTTTTTTTTTTTTTTTTTTGGCTTGGCAATAAGTTTCCATGCAGTTCTTTAAAATTGATGTTATCAATATGCAAAATCCCCTTAGGAATGCAGAAATCAAAAAGATAGTCACCATTTTTTCTCCCAAGGTAAATGACTATATTTACAGCTGTACTCGTTTTTCATATTTATCACAGCTATCTTTTATGTGTGGGTGAGCCATCACATTTTCAAGTTGATACCTAGACTTGAAAGATAGAATGTTGAAGGTATTTAGGTTTGCAGTGAAGTATGGTAAGTTAGCAGTAGACTGCTGGCGTCTTTCTAGTTTCTTCAGAAGAAGGGATTAGTTATACAAAGTACCACAGATACAGTTATACATTTGTTAACATGTTATAGTTTTTAATACAACCCACTGGGTAGTTGTTATTGCCCATTGACCTTGAGCTTGAAATGTAAACTCTCTGAGTTTCAGTATCCTCATCTAAAAAATGAGGGCAATCACACCTCAGTGGGTTGTTCAAAAGATTATAATGAGATAACAAATCTCTTGCTGACCAACAGATCCCTGTGCCCATTACTGCTCCTTACGATCGCCATGCAGCCAGTAGCCATAGAGAAATTCCTACTATTCGACTCAAAGCTAAGTCCTTCTGTGGAGAGCAAGCTGAGATCATTTGAGGGCACATGAATGATGAGCCACATGTGGGCAGCCAACAAAAGCAGATGATAGTGAAGTCAAAGCAGGCTCAGCTTCACCTGCTCTTAAGGATGCCTATCTAATATGTCACCAGGGATTTACAGGCACTCCGAGAGCAGTGCCCCCTGTTGACAGGGCATGTGTCTTTAGGAAATGGAGGTGGTTTGTAGGCATATATGTAACAGGAGGTCAAGTTAGAGACAGAGTTCCAGATAAGTAATCAGTATCCAGGAAAATGCCTGCTAAACCATCTGAAAATGCTTCATTTAGAGCCATGGTTTTGAAATATCTAGACATTGGTTATTTAATAGATCTTATTTGATTCATTGATCTTCTCTTATTTATACGTTAGAATTATGGTATTTAAGATACTTAGCTGTCGAGTAATGTAAGAGCATGTTCCGCAATAAGGTAAGAGTATTTCATTCTGTTCCACAAATTTCAGACCTATTCTTTTATCAGAATCATATTCTTTTTCACTGCATCCTAAATGGTTTCAAAATTTCTTTTCTGTAACTTGTCAGAACTCAAAATTAATGTTGAATGAATAGTGGATATCTTAATTATGAAACGGCATACTTATGCTTTACCATAAAATAACAAAAGAAACAAATAGTAGTGAAATAGATATTTTTGCCCACATATTAAGTCCAAGTAAAGAGCACATTCATTGTGATGCTTCTGTCTCTCCTTCAGAGCATCTGTTCATGTTCATGTAAGATATAGAACAAGAAAAGCTAGTGGCACTTTAGATAAGAAGCTTTGGACTCAGGATTGGATCCAGCTCAGTCCTTTAGCACCTTTGTCTTCAGGCAAATAACTTGAACTCTACAAACCCCAGTTTATTCAATTATAAAAAGGGAGAAAAGACCTCCCTCGCAGGGTTTTAATATGGATATGAAGTAATGTATGCAAAATGCTTAGCATATAGTAATCATTCAGCAAACAGTAGTTTCTCCTGTTATTGCCATTATTTTTGCCTATTGGTAGTACATAGAAATCCACTGAGATGTCTCTCAACTCTGAAGATGAGAACTTGAAACTATTTTGTAAAGCATATCATCTAAATACTAGTTTATAAGTAGAGATGAGGGGATTTTCCGGGTTCTTATTTTTTTCCACAAAAAAAGAATACTCCCCACTTGAAGCTGCAGCAGAAAAAAATGATATAAACATTTAAATGAAGAAAATAATCTGCAGAGAGAGAACAGTGACTTCATATAGAGCAATGACTTTCTCTTGGGGACAACTTCAGTTCCTTGTGATTGTCTATGATGTCTACTTCCCGTAGGTAGTGTTCTTCCTCGCCTCATGAATATTGGGTTTGACCTGTGACTTCCACCCCTGGAAAATAAGTCGACTGGCACAGAAACATTTAGAGTCCTAGTGTATATCTATTACTGGTCTGCTTCTGCCCTGAGCTATAAGAGTCCCATTGTCCCATTGGGGGTTGTCTCTTCAAGTTTAGGTGGCAACAGGCAAAGACATGTGGAACAAAGCTGCAGTCTACCCACACCGTGGTACAGAGTTAAAATTTATCAGAGTCACAACAGATGAGCAGTCTATATGTAATGCGAACAAGAAATAATCCTTTGTTTTTCGAAATCACTAAGACTTGGGGGTTATTACTGCAGCAAAGCCGACAAATAGGTCTGCAGAGCAATTATGTGTCCTGATCACATTCGTCACATATTTATATATTAATGTGGTCTCTGCTTCCCTATGAACCACCTTTCAAGGATCTATATCCAGCCAGATACAGGTTTTAAAACATGCATCAGATTATGTTTTTCTTCTACGTAAAATTCTCCAGTGGCCTGCCAGTGCACTCAGAATAAAATCATAAGAACAGGTTTTTAAAAACCCTATGCTTAGCCTAGAAGGCAAAGCACAGTCAGGCACTTTCTCTCTACACATCCTTTGCCTGCCCTCTACCCTGTTGCTGCTATGGTCCAGCTATGTTGGCTGCTTTTTAGTTCCTCAAGTATTATAAGCGCTTCCTTTTCTTTCACTATATGGTCTCCTTTTGTTAGAACATATTTCTTGTTAGTGTCTCAGTGCTGGCTCCCTTTCATCATTATGATCGCAGCTTGTCACTTCTTCGGGGAAGCATAGCAGACCGCCATACCTCAATAGAGAATACATTTCCCCTCCGTCCATGCCACCTCCCCCTCTTACTTCATTGTGTTACAATTCATTACAATTTTAATACTATTATCACGTAATAACAGCCAAGAGACATTGAACACTTAGTATGTTCCAAGCACTATTTTAAGCAAATAACAGAATAATCCATGATGTAAGTACTATTTTATTTTATTATCTTTTGTAGGTACTATTTTAAAGAAGGGGAAACTGAGGCATGATAGATATGTATTAGTTTACTTCTCTAGATTATAAGATACATAGAAGTAGGGGTTAGGACAATTTTTTTTTTCACTGCTTATACTTGGCATCTATTATAAAGCCTGCTACCAAATAAGAACTCAAAAGTGTTAAAATTCCGCAGACATCTCCCCCCTTTTCAAACCAATGTTGCAACTGGACCTGCCCTTGTGCTTCTTTTTATGATTGCAAAATACCCTTTAGCAGCAACCATAAGGAAACTCTGAAAAAAAAAAAAAAAATGTTTATTACTTACAAGACCTGGATACAAGGTTTATTACTTACAAAACACAACACACCTTGGGTCAAACAGCAAGATCACATGTAGAGAGAGAGCCCATGTGTGTGCACATGCTAAGGGTTCTGCTTTTATTGGGGTTGAGGGTGGGGGCCTAGGGTTATGTGGGCTCAGTCTTTATTGGTGAATATAAGACATAAGAGCAGGGATTTAAAATATGGGAGAAGAAAAGACAAGTGGCCCAAATGGCCAGTTAGAGAAATCAACCAAGATCACTAAAACAAAGGGGACTTAGTGGGGGAGAGGTGGCCTGACATTTTATCTAGAGGCTGGCAATGTGCTTCTTTGAGATAGCTATCTTTGAAGTGGATGCCTCTTTGCAGTGGATGTGTTAGCGATCAAAACTTAAGTCAGGCATTATTAAAAACAAAACAAAACAAAAACAAACAAAAAACCTCTCAGGGCTTTAAAGAAAGCCATCGTGGAATTTTAAGTGGGGTCTAACACAATCTTATGTTTGTTTTAACTAAATCATCTTTGTTACTATTTGGGGGAAAAAAAGGAAAGGTAGGGTAGAATAATGGTAATGGGAAACCAATTAGAATAGGAAAAATAGGGGCACCTGGTGGCTCCATCATTAAGCGTCTGCCTTTGGCTCAGGTCATGATCCCAGGGTCCTGGGATCGAGCCCCGCAGCAGGCTCACTGCTGGGTGGGGGGCCTGCTTCTCCCTCTCCCACTCCCCCTGCTTGTGTTCCCTCTCTCACTGTGTCTCTCTCTGTCAAAGAAATAAATAAAATCTTAAAAAAAAAAAAAAAAAGAATAGGAAAAATGTTGAAATAAAAGATGATGGCAATTTGGATTTATTATTTTTTTAAATTTATTCATTTGAGAGAGAGAGAGAGAGAGAATGAGCAGGGGAGGGGTAGAGGGAGAAGCAGACTCCCCGCTGAGCAGGGAGCCCAATGTGGGGCTCGATCCCAGGACCTGAGATCATGACCTGAGCCGAAGGCATATGCTTAATCATCTGAGCCACCCAGGTGCTCCAGATGGCAATTTGGATTTAAGTGATGGTGTGGAGATAAGACAAAGTGTAAGGAATCAGAATTCACAACTGATACAACTTGTTGGACCAAAGAAGATTCATTTTTAAATTCCCTCTTAGGGATTGTTCATGAAGAAACACATAAATCAGATAAAAATAAGTGAATGAGTAAGTAAATAAATAAATAAGTCATTTTGTTCTAAGTGGCAGCAGAAATGCCCTTGGATGCATTTGGATGTATTAATATCAGGAAATGGTACTTATTGTACTCAGTATTATTAATCCAAAGAATCCAGTAACTTGAAATTGCACTGAATTTTACAAATCACCCCTGAGACAGAATTTCATGTAAAGGCTACATTTTTCAAGATTGTTTAGTATTGAAATTAATAGAAAATTTCATGTAAAGAGAAAGAATCCTGGGGCGCCTGGGTGGCTCAGTCGGTTAAGCGTCTCTCTGCCTTTGGCTCGGGTCATGATCCTGGGGTCCTGGGATCGAACCCTAGTCTCCCTGCTCACTGGGGAGTCTGCTTCTTCCTCTCCCTCTGTCCCCCCTCCACTTGTGCTCTCTTTCACATGCTCTCTTTCTGTATATCAAATAAATAAGTAAAATCTTTTAAAAAAATCCTGAGTTCTTAGGTCCATGTAAATTTTTAGGTTAGTTTTTTTTTTTCTTTTCTTTTTTTTCTCAATCCTTTCTTACAGCTTTTGGCATTTTCAAAAACAATCAGCTGTCTTTAAGCATCTGTTTCATCTGAAAAACATAGGCATGGGGTAAGATGGTCTCTGAAGTCTTTCCTCTGTCACATCTCTGTGAATGCTTTGAATAACACTGTCTTAATCAGAATCCATAAGCTCTGTTTCACTGATCTTCAAGAGAAAGCTATTTGTTTCTCTCTGGTTGTAGGACTTTAAATCTGACTGGAATTGTGGATTAGTGTATAAGGCCAAGTGTATTTGCATGAAACAGCCCAACTCTGACACTAATAGATTAAACATTAAAAAAAAATTCAATATATCATCCTGGGACACCATGCTGCCCTGCTTGCTAATGTAATTTACATAGAGAGCAATAAATAATATCATTGAATCAACACTATACAATTTTCTACCTCACTCTGACTCTCCAGTATATCTTGGCATAATTTTTAAAATTAAGCATATTTCTCATGAACATGCCCAATGTCTTATGAACATGTTCACATAATTCTATCATGTTATTCATTCATACAGAATTTTTTTAATCACTAACCGTGTGCCAGGCACTGTTCTAAGGATAAAGAGGTGAGTCATGAAGACTTAGTCTTCACAGAGCTTACATTCTTAAGAAAATAACTTAAATCTAAAATAAATAGTTAAATGTTCTATAAGAAAAGTTAAATGTTCTATAGCCACCACTAATAATTCCAACTGATTTAGGCATTCACTTGTCAGAAGGTTATTTAATCCTCCAGGGAATCAGCATAATAAGTGGAAAGTAAGTGGGACTTAAAGCAAAGAGTAGGATATGATCCCAGAGACTGGTCTCATTTTTATTTACTTTATTATGTCACTATAAAGCATACATATGTCATTATCCAGTTAAAATTTTCTCCTTTCTTAGTCAATACTGAGTTTGTGTCCTGACAAGACACCAAAAAGAAATTTCAAAACTGTAACACGATGAAAGAGAATAATACAATGCTGATGTGAAAACATTTGCCTAAAATTTCACAACTAGAGTAAGATACTCTGATCTCTTTGTACAGTTCGTTGCTAAATCACTCTATGGCTCACTATCTCTAAATACCATATATTTTATAGAGTAATGAGATATGATTAAATGATTAAATAATATCTAGTTAAATAGCCACTGTACACATTTCAAACCATTGGGTCTAAAATAAGAATTCTTCAGATGGTTTAGCTGGGCTTTGTACTGAATGCTGTTTATTTTATCTGGAGCTATATCTCTAACCTGACCTTCTGTTACATTTATGCCCACAAACAACCTCTATTCCCTATAGACATGAAAGCTGTCAAAATGGGGATACTGCTCTTGAAGCTCCTATAAATCCCTGGTGACATATTAGAGGTGTATCCTTAAGAGCAGGCGAATCTGAGTCTGCTTTGACTTTACTATCACCTGCTTTTGTTGGCTGCCCACATATGACTCATCATTCATGTGCTCTGAAATTATCTCAGCTTGCACTTCACGGAAGACTCTAACCTCGAGTCTAATAGTCCAAATTTCTCTACAGAGACTAGATGCATGGTGATCACAAAGAGTAATGGGGATGGGCAACTGTCATTCAGCAAGTGGTTTGAAACTAGCTCTCACTAATAATACCTAATTCAATATTTTCGGCATCATTTGTTAGGTTATTGGTATGCTGTTTGGGTAAAAGAGAAATGATATTTTGGGGCACTGACTCTCAAAAGATGAATGATGTTGCTGACTTCTTTGGCAGGAAATGATTGTATAGCAGGTGACTCACTCAAATATCCTTGTAAACAGATTAATGACAGAACTGCTGGCAAACATACTTAATGGTAGGTACTAGCTGGAGTGTCCTATCCTAGAGGATGCTTTAACAAGATGTACCTGCCCTGTCTGGCTTTGCTTAGGGGTAACAAACATGGAATCTGAATTTATGAGACATAGTTCCTTGGAAAATGTTCCTTAAACAGTGTAACTATCTGAGGATAAAAGAAAAGTTTGATGAAATAAATGGCTCTTGCTATGGCCTGAATGTTGAAATCCTAATGCCCAGTGAGATGGTATAAGTAGGTGGAGACTTTGGGAGGTGATTTGGCCATTGCTTTGGTTAAGAAACTAGTTGAGTCAGGAATTTTGAAAACCACTAACTCCTTATTTAATAGTCCTATCTAGCTAATACATAAAGAAGATGACTCATGGAATCAATAAGGGATGATCAAGGATTACACTAAGTAGTTCTTCCGAATGTTTTAGCTATAAATGATATGGTAAAGAAAGTACAGAGAGTACAACAGACCAAAGAGGACTGGTAGGCTAACTAGCACCTTATCCATTTGAATTTTGGAGTCCAGCCAAGCACAATTTACATTCCTATGGAATAGAACATAGTATATGTCTACCATTTGCCACAGCACTATTTTATTTCTCAAGGAAATTGCCTTATTTAGTGAAGTGGGACTTGGACTTGCTACCCATTAAGTACAAGTTGGTGTTGTCCATTGATGACATCATGGTCATTGCCTTCTCAGAGGGAGTTAAGGACTATAGTTACTAATATGGCTAATGGAGAGTAGTTGATATATCCGACTAAAATTTTAGAGCTAGCCAGTTTATGAAGTTTCTGAGATTTACATGAGCCAGAACAACCAAAAGATTACAAAAGCCAGAACAACCAAAAGATATCCATTGTAAAAAAGTAAGTTAAAATCTCTCACAGAACCTGCAGATAAGCCAGAAACAGACCGTCAGATTTGTTTTCTCTGAACAAAAGAAACTGAGATCCCCCTGACTTCCAAACTATACATAAAAACTTTATCTGGATTATTTGGAGGAAAAATGTGATTGCTTAACTGGTGCATAGTTGACTTTAGCTGTCATTCAGTTTGCAGTCTGCAGGCTGCAAGTGAAAGAGCTAATCAAATAATGACTTTAATGAAATCTTACACATCAACAACCTGAGGAGGAAGCTTGTAATCTTGTCCAGTGTATTCTCATCAGTATGGGATCTGATGTCTGGAGAAATAAGTAGGCTTGTGGAGTGCTGAAGAGCCGGGTTAGGAGATGCATGGAAAGGAGCACAATGTGAATCCTAAGTTATGGCAGGAATATGGGGCAGTTGGCTTTGTCATTGTTCTCTAAGGACCTGGTTCTATAGATCAAAAGGGAAATTGTTTTCCCTGTGGTGCAACTGCTTGGGATTCCACAGGAAAAAAAGAAAAGAAAAGAAATAAATAAAAGAACATCTTGTCATTGATATGGGGGATAAAGAGGTGGTGCTACTTAAGATCTGGAAGCTGGTGGCTGGCATCTATAAAACACATATTAACAAATACAGAATTTCATATGCAAAAGGTTCTCCAATCATGACACAGTCACTAGATTTGTGGTACATGGAAAAAGCCTTTCTTGTTGGGAAAAAATAGAGTTTTACTGTCATTTTAGTTGATATGTGGTATAACAAACATTACTTTAATCTCTCTACCAGAATTATGTAGCAAAAGTTGCTTGTACATTTATATCTTCAGATTAGATAGTATTGTGAGAGTCTTATCCTAGCTCCACAATTCACATAATAGCTGTGGAAAACAAATGGACAAAGTAGGAATTGGGTTTGGCCTTAGAACAATTATGCAGAAAAATGTCTCCAGCATTACATATAAAAAGATTTAAGTGTAAAAAGAGTCACACATGAATAATGGAGGGGGAAAAAGAAAACCTGACCTACCCTGAGACAATTAAAAAAAAAAAAAAAACAGAATATCATTATACGTAATATATTTTATAAAAAAGGATCCCTAATCCAAATTGAATGGTTCAAATGTTGGTCATTACTAGGGTGCTATGGGACTTTTGTCTTTTGCATAAAATATTGTTGAAGGATGAAAAGACATCTGACAAATATATGGCAAGTAGACACTGACTGAAGTCAGAGGGCAGGATAAGAAGGAAATGGCGAAGAAACAGCAATCCATGGGCTTTGTACTCAAGGAAAGACAGAATGTGTCATTAGTACACACACATATGACAGACCTTTTGATAAACAGAGTATTTGACAGGAGATTCCTTACCTATGGAATTATTTTAACAGCATGCGACTATTCTGTATAGGATCCTCCATTGTAAACACACCTGGAATCTATGAATTTATGGGGCATGTCTTGATGCAAAAGTTTGCGTAAGCTGAGTATGTCTAACTATGGCCGATCCATGATCAAACTGGCTCCCTTTAGAGAAAGATGTGATCACATATTAACCTGTGCCAGAATGTACCTTGATGCTGCTTTAATGGTCTTGGAACTCTGCTGGTTCTACCTATGCCTCATGATTACTGGTATCCTGGTAATTAGTAATTATTAGTAAAACCTAGGTAAGATCTCTGATTTGTGTGAATCTGATCAGATGACCTGATCCTCCTCTTATTTCATCATGATTGTGTTGCTTTAGCCATTACAGACAACTTGTATCATGATTCCAGTGTAGATCCATATTTGACATACACATGTGAATTTAAAAATTGGCCAGAGCAGGACAATTCAAATACAAAGAAACTATGAAAAGGTTATTTGTCATTTGGTCACACATTCACTTTCACACATGTGCACACATGCACACACGCACAGACCTACACACCATGGAATATTGTTTAAATCTTTTAAGAAGGCATAGTGAACTTACTCTGTGTCTGTGATAGCCTCTTGTGTCTTTACATTAAATAGAAAATTCTTGAATCTTCTCTAATCTGTTAGTTATATCCTTCCTTTCTTCCCTCCCTCCTTCCTTCCTTCTTTTTATCCTACCTTTTGTCTTTTTTTTTTTTTTTTCCTTGCTAGCCATTTTGTTTTCCTTCTTGAGTTCATGTAAGTATGTATGAGCCCCTCCTTTATACCCTTCCTTCTGTCAGGTGCTTGTAAGGGAGTGTTTAACAAGACAAACAAGGTCCCTCTGGTCAGGAAACTTACATTCAAGCAGGAAGTGAAAGTCAATAAACATGTTTACAACTAAGTAAATAAGATGATTTCAAACAGTGATAAGTGTTGTACAGAAAGTAAAACAGGATGAGGTAAATTAGGACTGACTGTAGGGGTGGGAACAGCCCCTTTAGATAGGGATAGAAAATATGTCTTTTTAGAGAAAACATTTGAGCTGATGCTGAATCTCAGTTAAATTGATTCATTCATTTAAAACAGCTGCTCAAGGAAAAAAAATCTGGAGACCATATTAATATATTCTTGCCTTCAACATCTGCATTCATTCCACACCTAAAGAGTGTTATCTCCAAAATATTTGTCAGATCCATTTATCCCTCTTAACTTTACCACTAAGGCTCACCATTTTCAACCTAGACTTCACCATCATCTTGTCCTCTTCAATCTGTTCTCATGACTACAGGAATAGGAATGGCCTTGGATACATTTAACTATTTAACTTGTTTATTACACACTATTCTATGTGTATAACTCAATGTATATATTGAACATCTGCTCATCAAACACTTTGCTTAAGAACTAAAATGTCCCTTTACTGTTGAGTTTACCAGTATACTCTTCCCTTACCTCACCTCTCTGCCTATTCCCAGAGGTAAATACTATTTGCAATTTTTTTAAGATTTTATTTATATACTTGAGAGAGAGTGAGCAAGAGAGAGAGAGCATGAGCAGAGGGAGAGGGAGAAGCAGACCCTCCTGCTGAGCAGGGAGCCTGAAGTGGGGTTCCATCCCAGGACCCCAAGATCACAACCCCAAGCCAAAGGCAGATGCTCAACCAACTGAGCCACCCAGGTGCCCCTGCAATTTTATATTTATAATTCCATTGTTTCATCAAGTATGTGTTTGTGTTTATAAGTACACACACATATTCATACAAATATACCTTGTGTAATTTATTTTGTTTGGGCATTATAAAATTAACATCATGTAATCTCTTTTTTTAAATTTTATTTTATTGAAATTCAATTAATTGACATATAGTATATTACTAATTTCAGAGGTAGAGTTCTGCGAGTCATCGGTTGTATATAACACTCAGTGCTCATTACATCATGTGCCTTCCTTAATGCCCATCACCCACTTACCTCACCCCCCCCAACAACCCTCAGTTTGTTTCCTATACTTAAGAATCTCTTATGGTTTGTCTCCCTCTTTGATTTCATCTTATTTTTCCCTCCCTTCCCTTATGATCCCCTGCATTGTTTCTTAAATTCCACATATGAGTGAAATTATGTAATTGTCTTTTTTTGACTTATTTTGCTTAATATAATATTCTCTAGTTTCACCCAAGTGGTTGCAAATGGTTAAGATTTCATTTTGTGATGGCTGAGTAATATTCAATCATATATATGATATATATAATACAATATATTTTTATTATATATGTAAATTGTATTTTTGATGGCTGGATTATATATATGATGATGGATTATATATATAATATATAATTGAATATTATATATTATATAGTACATCTGAATACAAACACACACACACACACACACACACACACACACGTACAACATCTTCTTTATCCATTCATCTGTTGATGGACATCTGGGCTCTTTCCATACTTTGGCTATTGTAGACATTGCTGCTATAAACATTGGGGTGCACGTGTCCCTTCAGATCACTACATTTGTATCTTTGGGGTAAATACATAGCAGTGCAATTGCTGGGTTGTAGGGTAGCTCTATTTTTAACTTTCTAAGGAACCTCCATACTGTTTTCCAGAGTGGCTGTACCAGCTTGCATTCCCACCAACAGTGTAGGAGGGTTCCCCTTTCTCCGCATCCTCACCAACATCTGCCGTTTCCTGACTTGTTAATTTTAGCCATTCTGACTGGTGTGAGGTAGTATCTCATTGTGGTTTTGATTTATATTTCCTTGATGCCAAGGGATGTTGAACATTTTTTTCATGTGTCTGTTGGCCATTTGTATGTCTTCTTTGGAGAAATGTCTATTCATGTCTTCTGCCCATTTCTCAACTGGATTATTTATTTTTTGGATGTTGAGTTTGATAAGTTCTTTATAGATTTTGGATACTAACCCTTTACCAGATATATCATTTGCAAATATCTTCTCCCATTCTGTCGGTTGTCTTTTGGTTTTGTTGGCTGTTTCCTTTGCTGTGCAAAAGCTTTTTATCTTGATGCAATCCCAACAGTTCATTTTTGCTTTTGTTTCCCTTGCCTTTGGAGACTATCTAGCAAGAAGTGGCTGCAGCCGAGGTTAAAGAGGTTTATTCCTCTGTTCTCCTCTAGGATTTTGAAGGATTCCTGTCTTACATTTAGATCTTTTATCCATTTTGAGTTTATTTTTGTATATAGTGTAAGAAAATGGTCCAGTTTCATTCTTCTGCATGTGGCTGTCCAATGTTCCCAACACCTTTTGTTGAAAAGACTGTCTTTTTTCCATTGGATATTCTTTCTTGCTTTGTTGAAGATTAGTTGACCATAGAGTTGAATTTTTTTTTTCAGTGAAATTATGTTTGTCACATTTATCCATATTGGTGACTGCAACTGTAGTTTAATTGCTGAAAAATATTTTATTCTGTAAATACTGCATATTTAATTTATTTTCCTATACAACATCTGGGTAATGAGCCAATTTTTTTTTTTCTATTACAATCAGTGCTAATACAAATATCCTTTCGGTGGCGCCTGGGTGGCTCAGTCGTTAAGCGTCTGCCTTCGGCTCAGGTCATGATCCCAGGGTCCTGGGATCGAGCCCCGCATCGGGCTCCCTGCTCTGTGGGAAGCCTGCTTCTCCCTCTCCCACTCCCCCTGCTTGTGTTCTCTCTCTCGCTGTGTATCTCTCTCTGTCAAATAAATAAACAAAATCTTTAAAAAAAAAAAAACCAAATATCCTTTCATATTTCTGTTTGGATACATGTGTAAGACTTTCTTTATTATATATATTAGAGTAGAATTTCTGGTTGCTCAGCACACATACAATCAACTTGACAAAACACTGCTATTTTTCTTTTTTCAAAGAGATTCTACCAGGTTGCATTTTCACCAGCAGAACATAAAGTTTTCTAATGCTCCATGTTTTCTTGAATAACTGATATTTTCAGAATTCTTAATTTTTATTTTGAGGAGGTGAAATTTTATAATTTAAATTTGAATGTGCTTAATTACTACTGAAATCTCACATCTTTTCACATTTCTATTGGTGGTTTTGTTTTACGTTTTTCTCTGAGATGCCTGTTCATGTTGTCTGCCCATTTTTTCTATTGATTCACAGGGATAGTTCTGTTTGTTCTAGATGTTAATTTTTTATCAGTTCTATGTGTTGGTTGCAAGTATATTTTCTAACCTGTGGTTTGTCTTCATTATCTTTTACATGCTTTTAAATAAACAACTTCTTAACTTAATATGATTGTATTTAATTTTCTTTCATATTGCACGTATTACTCATTGTGTCTTAAAAAAAGAAACAAACTTCCCTCTCCTGAGTCTACAAAAGAATCTTTATACCATCTGAAATTAATGTTTTTGTATGACATGAGATAGGAGCTAATTATATATTTTGTCCAGCACCATTTCTTGAATAATTTATCCTTTCTCATTTTGCAACATCAGCTATGCCATATTTCAAGTCATATATTGGCCAGGACTATTGCAGACTTTAATCCATTGAAAGACAATAAGGATTTTATTTTATTTTTTAAATCTGACTGAGATAGAGACATACCATAAACAGAATAGTGGCCCCCAATGTTATCCACAGCCTAATCCCTGGAGCCTGTGAATATGTTACCCTATATGACAAAAGGAAATTTGCAGATGTGATTACAGATCTTGAAATGGGAAGATTATCCTAGATTATTTGGGTGGGCCTAATATAATCACAAGGGTTATTACAAGGGGTGAGAGTGTCAAAGTCAGTAAAAGGATGTTTGACTAAGGAATCACGTGTTAGAGTATGTGTTTTGAAGATGGTAGAAGGGAACATAAGCCAAGGAATGTAGGGGGCCTTTATAAACTGAAAAAAGCAAGGAAAATTATTCTTCTGTGGAGCTGACACTTTAAGTTTAGCCCCAGTAGGCCTCATTTCAGACATCCAGAATTGTAAGATGAAATTTGTGTTGTTTTGATCCATTACAATTGTGGTGATTTGTTACATTAACAGTAGGAGACTAATACAGGGGGTCATGGAGAGTTTGCACAGAGAAATTGCCTGATTTAACTTACATTTTAACAAGAGCACTCTGGATGCTATGTTGAAATAGAGTATAGGGGTCCAGGGTAGAAGCAGAAAGCAAGTTAGGAACTGTGGTGATAATAGAGGAGAACTAGAATGGTGGCTTGGACTAAGGCAAAACTGGGAAAGGTGGTAAGTAACTGTATTTTAAAAAATATTCTAAAGGTAGGGCTCTCAGGATTATGAATAGATTAGAACTGTTCTGTGATAAAGCAAGGTCAAAGTCAATTCTAAGAGCTTACAGTAAGCAACTTTTAATTGTCTAACTCAATGTATTTCGTTTAAACACAGAGATTCTCCCCCATCCTTACCTAATATCTATCTAATCTCTATCTCTCTGATCTATATCTAATCTCCATCTATCTATCTGAATACTTTTGCTGTTTCCTTTGGCATCTGGTTCTGCTTTTAGCCATCTGGACTTTTAAGACTGATTTTACTGCATACTTTGTGTACATACTGCTTTCTCCAAGTAACTTCTTAAAATCTATGTCTAAAAGAGCTGGTATTCTAGTCTGAAATAGGGCAATGCTAAGTGTAGGTTGAGCAAGTCAAGCCTCATGATGGCGTTTGTAGGACCCTGGGATGATGGGGTGACCCACAGAAATCCCTTCCCACTCATGTATGATGTTGGGCTGTTATTGGCTAATACAGTAAATCTCAGTGTTTATTACTGTTATGCTGTTTGACTCAGCAATAAAATCCTTATAGTAGCATCTCTCCAAGTGATTCCCAGGTGAGTGGGTGAGGGACTGGAGGGAAGAGTTCCCCCTGTGTCCTATACTTCCAGAATGAGGATGGGAACCACAAAGTGGGTGTTAAGGTATTAACAATTGACCAGGTGCTTTTGTAAGTGAAGGAACTAAACTCAGATTTTAAAAACAAACACACAAAAACATGAGTGTCTTTAAGAAAGAAAAAAAGAGGCATCTGCAAGGAACTAACACAATTAGTTTGCTGAGAGTTTAGAAAGCAAATTCGTCTATAGCCCTGATCTCTGCACCCAAGAAGAAAGCCCCATAAACAACATGTAAACAGAAAACTAGGGGAATAGTAACTTACTGAAAAAACAATGGGATTCTTGTGCAATACTGTAAGTGGATATTTTATAGCTATGAAGCAAGAATATTATATTTGGTCTTCTTCCTTTGATCTAATGAGTCCTCTACCTCAGGATGGAAAAAATCTGACACTGTCATTAAAAACTGATCTACAAGCCACCTTTCTGTCTCCCTGGCCCACTTGAAAGTACATGTTAGGTCAAAGACTATTAGAATAGAATATTGGATCTATGCTGCTGAACAGTTTTCCTGATTCCATTCAATATTCCAAATCCTTCACATACAGGTCACTGATAAAATAAATGAGACTGAGATGAAAAATTTAGAGCAAGAATAAACAATCAAGAAAAGTAATGTAGATAAATTTGTAGTGCAAGAGATTTTATTTTCCCTAATATAAAATTCACTTGCCTATCTTGTTGCAGTGTTCCAAAAGTCTTTTAATTAATTATGTTAGTCTAATTTCTGAAACAGCCCTCAAGTTTCAATACCTTCACACAATGGGCATTTATTTTTTTCACATCATGTCCCAAATCAATCAGCATGGGGCTCTATTACACTGACTCAGGGAGGAAGCCAGGTTCCTTTCATTAAGTCACTTAAGAGCCTGGATTCCCTCCACTGACTCATTCAGGGAACCAGGATCCCTCTGTTTTGTAGGTTTGCTATCTTCTAACTCTGGATCATTTGCCCCCAGCTGGTTGATGAGCATAGAGAGAGAGGAAGAATCATACTAGAGGTTTTAGAGGTTAGCCTGGAAGTTCTGTTGCTTGAACTTAGTCTTAACAGGCCCACCTAATTATAGAGGGACATAATTACAGGAAAAAGAAGAGAAAAATGGATGTTGATAAGCATAAGCATTTCCTGTCCAAACTGCTTTTCCCACATTAAGAAATGCAAAAGTATATTTCATCTTTTATTCATTCAGACACAGTTTGGGGCATGCAATCTTTTAGACTCTACCTTAGACTATGAATGCAAACAAAACCAATAAATAGCTTTTACTTTCAAGTTAATTAGAATCTGGTAGGGAAGATAAACATATAAATAGGAAAAAAACACATTACCAGAAGATAGGGTTATATTGGGGTGCTATAGAAATATAAATGTGGTGTGCCCAGTGCTTTAACTTCCATGAGGGCATTAAGGGAGATTTTTCTGTCTGGGATTATCTTCCTGTAAAGCGTTCACATGGAATAGAGTTAACCAGTGAAAGGAGCTGATAGGGGAAGGAGCTGATGCAGAAGCTTAAGACTGTACAAATCTCGCTCCTTTCCCAAGGGACTGACTTGGAATGGTTAAAACAATATGAAGCAGCTAGGCATCAGGGAAATCCAAATCAAAACCTCAATGAGATATCACCTCACACCAGTCAAAATGGCTAAAATTAACAAGTCAGGAAACGACAGATGTTGGCCGGTCTGCAGAGAAAGGGGAACCCTCCTACACTGTTGGTGGGAATGCAAGCTAGTGAAGCCACTCTGGAAAACAGTATGGAGGTTCCTCAAAAAGTTGAAAATACAGCTACCATATGACCCAGCAATTGCACTACTGGTATTTACCCCAAAGATACAAATGTAGGGATCCGAAGGGGTACGTGCACCCCGATGTTTATAGCAGCAATGTCCACAATAGCCAAACTATGGAAAGAGCTCCAATGTCCATTGACAGATGAATGGATAAAGAAGATGTGGTATATATACACAATGGAATATTATGCAGCCATCAAAAGGAATGAAATCTTGCCATTTGCAAGGACATGGATAGAACTGGAGGGTATTATGTTGAGCAAAATAAGTCAATCAGAGAAAGACAAGTATCATGTGATCTCACTGATATGAGGAATTCTTAATCTCAGGAAACAAACTGAGAGTTGCTGGAGTGGTGGGGTGTGGGAGGGATGGGGTGGCTGGGTGATAGACATTGGGGAGGGTATGTGCTATGGTGAGCACTGTGAATTGTGTAAGACTGTTTAATCACAGACCTGTACCTCTGAAAAAAATAATACATTATATGTTAAAAAAAGAGAAGATAGTAGGAAGGGAGAAATGAAGGGGGAGAAATCGGAGGGGGAGACGAACCATGAGGGACTATGGACTCTGAGAAACAAACTGAGGGTTCTAGAGGGGAGGGGGTGGGGGGATGGGTTAGCCTGGTGACGGGTATTAAAGAGGGCACGTACTGAATGGAGCACTGGGTGTTATACGCAAACAATGAATCATGGAACACTACAGCAAAAACTAATGATGTAATGTATGGTGATTAACATAACATAATACAATTAAAAAAAAAATATGAAGCAGGAGCAGATCACCAAGAGACTTTGTGTTTGTGTTTTGTGTGTGTGTGTGTGTGTCCTTTTCAAGAATTTGTACTTTATTTTGCAACTGCACATATTCATTGCTAAAACAACTTGTATGGCAGAGAGACTTTGATAATATTTTAAATGTCACTTTTAGTCATCAGAAGGCATAAATTCTCCAAAGTGACTTCTGCAAAACAAATAAAGCAAACAAACAACAAAACAAAAACAACAACAAAAAAGTGACAGTTGGGTCAGTTTCAAACATGTGTTTTGTCCATTGACCCATTTTCTCCCCTTTGGAGCCAAGGGGAATTGGGAATAAGGCAAGTCAGATAAGAAAGATTTTAAAAAGCTTTCCTGTGTAGGAATGATTAATGTCACCTCATTTATATGTGCATTTATTGTCCCTCACCACCTTCCATATATATTTTAGTTGAAGAGATTTTTGATAGTGAATTAGCAAATATGCTGCCTAAGTCAGAGAAAATCCCAAATGCTTTTTTTTTTTTTTAAAGATTTTATTTATTTATTTGAGAGAGAGAATGAGATAGAGAGAGAGCATGAGAGGGGGGAAGGGTCAGGGGGAGAAGCAGACTCCCTGCTGAGCAGGGAGCCCGATGTGGGACTCGATCCCGGGACTCCAGGATCATGACCTGAGCCGAAGGCAGTCGTTCAACCAACTGAGCCACCCAGGTGCCCCTCCCAAATGCTTTTTAATAAGGACTACCAAATTAGGATATAAATGTGATATGAATTTTTTGATTAACGAAATAACTTATGAATCATTTCTTCACCATGTGTTTAAGTGGAACTATTTTGCCCAGTTTAGCTTGAGTCCAGCCTCTTGAATAATCTTTCTTCATCTCCTTCAGAGAAAGAAAAGGTGAGTGAAGAGAGAATAAACTAGCAGAAAGATCACATGTAAGCCTAGGGCAAAAGTAAATACATTTGAACCGAGAAACGACTGTGACATGAAATTGTGTGTTTGGTAGATGGCTGCCAAAGAGTATGGCCGTGGAAATAAAATTGTTTGGAGTAGCCAACACGTAGTCACTTCATTGTAGTGTTGTTAGAAATGTTTAATACTCCACACCTTCTTCTCTACCTCACCTACCCCCCCCCCACCCTTGGCACAAGTTGGGAGTACTTTGGAATCTTCAACCGCACCGTGGATAAGCCAATTTCTGTCATAGCTATTTCAGAAGCAGATGTGATTTAGAAAGTTTGCAAATAGAGGAGAGTCCAGTGTAGCTGTTCTTGGTGGCTAGCAATGTGAGTGATTGTTGTTCTCTATGCAGGCAGGGTGGTAGAGCAGAGAAAGAATGGGCTTTAGATTCAGTTGCAGGAGAAATGGAGTAAGTGATGCACATTAACCAGATGATTGATATTTAGCTAGCCTTTCTAAAGTTTCTCAAGTAGAAGTTTGGGGTAATAATACTTTCTTGTCAAGTATCTGGTGGATTAAAGCTAGTGTTTTCTAAAAAGCTTCCCCTACATGGACATTAGTGGGTTACTTTTTGCCTTTACAAGTTATTTTTTTGTGTTTTTATTCTGTCTAGATGCTGGATGTACAACTTAACTTTTCCTCTTTTTAAAATAGTTCCTACAAATTATGTTAAGGGCAGATGATGGGTAAAATGTAGTACTGCGACATAATTTTAGTCTGTAGTTCTCAGCTGAGAGGTGATAACTTATATATATATATATATATATATATATATATTACTTTTTTGAAAAGCACTGTTATAGGACAATCTACCAAATCTCAAATCCTTTTAGAAAAATACACAAATATATAAAATAAATGCAATTTCATAAGCAAACATTGTGTATCTGTTATACACAGTGCTAAGTGTTGGTGTATATTGGGAGGGATAAATTTTATTAAGCACATAGAGTATTCAAAAAGTATCATATTGCTTAAGATCACAGGGTTCATAGTCAAGTAGACCTAGGGTTAAAATCTGGCTTTGGAATTTTAAGGCATGTGATTTTAGACAAGTTATTTATCTTTTCCAAGCGTTCATTTCTTCATATGGAGTTAAGAATCATAACTACCTCATTGGATAGCTGTGGGGATCAAATAAAACATTATTATTATATATATCAATATACAGTAGCAATTTTTATTATTCCTTGAATCTCAATATATTTATTAAATACCTCATCTATACCTCTGGTCTAGGTATTGGGAATAAAAGTAAACAAAACAGAAAAAAATCCTTCTCTCACAGAGCTTATTATCTAGTAATATGTTTTGAAATAATGCACCAAACACTGATTACACCAAAATTAAAGAAATATTCTGTATTAAAGGGGTTTCGTGTCTAGTTGAGAGAAAGGCAAACTAGTATATGTTAAGTTTGAGGATCTGTGATAATCAGTTGATGTACATTTTCTCCAAGGCTAGGAGATTTGAATAATTCTCCAATGCTTTATCCCTAAGTGCATTTTTAAGCAAGAATTAATAGATTATCTTTCACACCAAAGGTCCATAAGACCTTGTCATCCTCCTCCTCAGGATCTGAGGCAAAGGGGGAAGAGTAGTGGGAGAAGTATCTGCATCCTCCCTGAGTCTGAAGATCATGCATTTCCCTGATAGAAGAGAAAAAATATACAGGCATTTCAAATAAGTATAATGTACCAGTCCACAAAATGTTTTATAACTCTATCCCCCATCAGACAACACAGAGATGGCAAATTAAAATTACAGTTTTTACTTTCATTTAGCTTGAATTGTTATTTTTTATGCAACTGGGGACATTGGCAACAGTAACTAGCCAATCAGTTTTATGGCTAGGTTCAACCACTCACCTCTGGAAGAATAAATAAGTGTAAGTCAGGCATTTGCTATAAAATTAAAGTGGAATTATCCCAAAGATCTCTTGTTGTTTTCCATAACATTTGTTTTATTTAACACATTATTTGGCCACCATTTACAGTTTGTTGTAAAATTAGCAGTCTTTGGTAGCCCTGTAAGGTGGAAATTTCATTTGACTAGTGTGTAAGTTCAGTGCAGACCTAAGTGTAGTTCCATCAGTCATGGCCAAGATTCCCATAAAACTCATTATTTTGCCAATTATAGTCTTCAACTGCCACGATCAGAGGTGTGCCTTGTAGTTGAGTTCATCACATATGGGTAAGAAACTGAATTTGTTCAAATAGAATGATAATATATAGAATATCTTAATTCCCTAGTACCTAAAACATAATGTCTTTATGCCTAGAGCACTATTTAAATAAAATTTAACATTCCTTTATTAGAAAACAAAATAAATAAAGTTGAGATTCCCTGGGAAACTGAATGATGAATCAATTCACTGCTACATTTGATTACATAATAAGCCTATATAACCATATGGCAAGATTATGCAACCCCAAATGAATGATGTCATTTATTTTACTTAATCCATCTTATTGCTCCTGCCAAGCATTTAACCTAATTATTGATAGTATGATTACCAAGAAATACTATTATGCTGTGAATAGTTTAACTCCTGTCATGCCTCAAAGCCTTATGCTTTACACATTTTTTCCTATATACTATTATTTATAATGCATCATGTATTATCAGCAATGACACATTCCCATCTGTAAGACATCTTTATATACTGTTACATTTTCTTTCTGAAATTACTTCATCTATGTGAAAATATTTAAATGGAATATATTGTAAATAAAACAGTAAATGAAAACAGAGTTAAGAAAATGAGAGGTGAATTTAAAGGGTTTGTGTTCAAAGAAAAAGATATTTCTTTTTAAGTAAGCAATAATTAAATGAGGATGCGATGCTTCTTCATAGCCCTGATCACAAATACTATTTGCTGCTGCTATATACATACACAAACACACACAGGTGCACGTGTACACACACACAGTCTTGATCTAAATAATGTATTAAAGCATTTCTTCTATATTTAATCAGATCTCCAGATTGTTGCATATTTAAATGAACAGTCAACATCATTTGCTTTCCCTATTGTAAAAACTGATTTTATTTTATTATTATTATTTTTTTTTTATGTTGTATCGGCTTGATAATTTATTTATTTATTTATTTTTTATTTTTTATTGTTATGTTAATCCCCATACATTACATCATTAGTTTTAGATATAGTGTTCCATGATTCATTGTTTGTGCATAACACCCAGTGCTCCATGCAGAATGTGCCCTCCTCAATACCCATCACCAGGCTAACCCATCCTCCCACCCCCCTCCCCTCTAGAACCCTCAGTTTGTTTTTCAGAGCCCATCGTCTCTCATGGTTCTTCTCCCCCTCCGATTTCCCCCCCTTCATTCTTCCCCTCCTGCTACATTCTTCTTCTTCTTTTTTTCTTTCTTAACATATATTGCATTATTTTTTTCAGAGGTACAGATCTGAGATTCAACAGTCTTGCACAATTCACAGCGCTTACCAGAACACATACCCTCCCCAGTGTCCATCACCCAGTCACCCCATCCCTCCCACCCCACCCCCCACTCCAGCAACCCTCAGTTTGTTTCCAAAACTGATTTTATTTAAGTTTATTTCTCTCCAAATAATTTATTTTTATCCTAGAAAGGATTTAGAAGTACTAAAACTCATTTTATCATTTAAACTTATATATATTATACATTATATATGTTTATATATATATATGTATATATTACCACTTGTATGTTTGGCATAAGTAAATCCCTGAAAATAATCTCAGTTAGATTATATATAACTCCAATCCCTGGTCTGTTTCTCTTTGAATAGTCTGCTCAGATAATAGATTACATTAGCTTAAATTATTCCCCTACCCTCACCCTGCTACCACCCCTTTGAAGTTATCCAAAGGATCTCGGAGGTGGACCTGCCTCTAAGGGAAACTGCTAGATAGGAGCTCTGGGAGGGTTGCCGACAGTACAAACTCATCACTGTGCCTCTGGGTGCCACTGGGTCTGGCCCAAAGTGGAGCTCAGTAACTGAAGCTAAAAATGGCAATAAGATCAACTATGCTTGGGTTGTCCTAGACATGAAGAATCTTTCAGTGAAGGACAGCAAGGTCTAGCAGGAAAAGCATAAACTTTAGAGACACAGCAGGCTCTCATACCTTGTTTTTATCCCTTGCCGCCTCTGGGTATTTGAAAAAGTCACCTAAATTGTCTGAGATGCAGTTGTAATTCATATTTCAAGGGGTTGTAAGTTGAATAAATAAGCATTGGGATGTTCTTAGCATACTATGTGGCACATAGTAAGTACATATTTAATAATACAAGTTTCACTCAGCAATTGTGTATATATTTCAATGAATCTTACTTCCCATTTTGATTGTACAGTCTTCAAACATCCCATATTCCCTTCCTGTGTTTTCATGATTTTATTTCTTTTTTAGATGCTTCAGAGAATAGATTTTCAAATGTGTTTTCCTTTCATCTTTTTACAGTGTGTTACTTCTTTTCCCTTTCCTATTTTTATTCTTTTAATTATTATTTTTCCTTAGTTTGAGCTTTTTTTTTTTTTTTTCCTTCTGGGTTAGGACATCCTAAGAGCATATCAGGTTGCTTATTATAAGGTATAATGCATACTGTGAAGAAGCCAAAAATTTGTCTTGTTAGAGCTATTTAATAACCACCACAATGTAATTAATTGACCCCATGGCTTTCAAACGTCCCATGCAGATATCATAGACAAAAAAAATTATATCCATGATTTCCTATATGCACAGTTTTCTCATTTATTCATTCAGAGATGTGTGCTTATGGTCAGATTCTGTCCTGTTCTTAGGTTGCATGTTATAAGAAAAATGACCAGAGAGACAGATTCTGGAAGATTCCAAAAACAAAGAGAAATTATGATTAGTATTCCATATCCTTCATTTGGTAATGAGTGGCAAGCAAGTCCTTACACATTTTTGAAATCTGAACTGCCAGGATCTAAAGGAACTTTGAGAAGCAGTTTTGCTTTTGTTTTTAAATTGGTGTCCTCTCATTGTGCCTGCTTGTCATTGAAAGCATCAGTTTTGTTTGCTTCCTGCAAAATGACAGATGGAAAGAAGAGAAACAATGAAATTAATGGAGAGCTACAACATACCTTGGCAGTAAAGTAGATCTGTCATGAAGTCATAATTTTATTGTTCCCTCTGCATTATGAAGTCTGTCCAATAGACAATGAGTTGTAATCATAACCCTGTGTGCAAAGAATAATAATGGAATAACTGCAAAGGAAAAAAAAAAGAAAAAACCTCTGTTCTCACTGGTAAGTTCAGTGACTTTGTCTGGATGAAAGGGTCAGGGGCTTGGGAAATAAATTTGAGTGCTTGCAGATGAGACATAAGGCTGCTCAAATAATCTAATGCACAGCTGGATTTTTTATTTCCACTCAGGTTTCAACTCAAATGTTACTTCCTCAGAGAGGTTTTCTCTAAGTACCCTAGGTGAAGTAGCCCCTCCAGTTTAAGTACTCACTATGGCATTTCTTCTCATCACAGCACTAAGCACCATATTTTTTTTTAATTGCCTGTGTCCCCACATAAGAATATGAATGACGTGAGCATGCCATTCAGACTCTTGCTCACTTTGTAACCTCAGAACCTGGAGCACTGCTCACAGCCCCTAGCTGGTAATCAGTATATATTCATTGAATAAATAGATGAATGAACTAAAATGGGACAAAAGTAACTTTCAAGTGAAACTTTTACAAGTTTTTTTTAAGTTTAAAATTGAGGAAACCAAACCATGACGAAGGAAGTACATTTCTCAAGATTACATAGTGAAGACTGTGTGTGTCTTTGTTCCCAAACCACTGTACTTCAGCTTGAAATAAAATTTTCCACCACTAAAATAGACAAAACCTTTTTATTTCCTTTGCATTGTGCAGGGAGGAAAATTAGGCTATAAGATTGCATTTGGGGAAGCTAAAATAGTAAAGAAAAAAAATGAAGTAGAGACTGATTAATGGTGAAAACAACTACAAAAAACCCTCCTTTTCTCCTTCTCAGATGTTACATGCCCTATGTTTTCATTAAAAACAAAAGAACACAGGGACACCTGGGTGGCTCAGTCGGTTAAGTGGCCGACTCTTGGTTTCGGATCAGGTCATGATTGCAGGGTTGTGAGACTGAGCCTCAAGTCGGGCTCCATGCTCAGTGGGGAGTCTGCTTGAGATTCTCTCCCTCTGCCCCTCCCCCCACTCATGCTCTCTATAAAATAAATAAATCTTAAAAAAAAACAAAAAAAAAAACAAAAAAAAAAAACACAGGGGCGCCTGGGTGGCTCAGTCGTTAAGCATCTGCCTTCGGCTCAGGTCGTGATCCCAGGGTCCTGGGATCGAGCCCCACATCGGGCTCCCTGCTCCGCGGGAAGCCTGCTTCTCCCTCTCCCACTCCCCCTGCTTTGTTTCCTCTCTTGCTGTCTCTCTGTCAAATAAACAAATAAAAAAAAAAAAAAAAAAAAAAAAAAACACAAAGCAAAAGAAAAATGGAAAAAATCAACTTTTCCATTGAGGACTTCTTGACTTCAGTAAGGGCACATTCTTTTCTGCCTCTTCTTTGCTAGCTGGAATGTTGCCTTCCAAGTCCTTTCCATGTGAAGTTTATCTTGTCTACCAGGTTAGAAACTCATAAAGGGCAAGGCATACTGGCTTTTATTTATTTTGCATTTCCTGCTGTAGCACCTAGTACCATTTTGTATACAAAGTGCATTTATTAGTTCTCTTGGTTGAAAAATCTGTATTTGTAAAAAGTGAATGCAAAAGGTAGCATCATGATTTCTCTGATATTTGCTGTCCTCTGTATGGTGCGCTTTCACTATGTTGTTTATTATCTTCTCAGTACTTCACTGATTATTAGAATATACTGCCCCCGGTGATAATAGTGTGCCAATTTCACACATCCGGTTTTTGCAGCCATGGCTAATAGGTAATTTTGGAAAAGAAAGATGAAATTCTCTTCAAAAAATAAAGCATAATATTAAAAATTGGTTAGAAATACCCTCCTTTTTTTATGCCCAGAGAACAAAATGTTAAAGAAAAAGCCAACTTTTAGGTTTAGTTTGATTCCTTATTAATTCATCTTTAACTGTTAAAAGTCACTAATTGTTCTAACTCCAGGTTTATCCTTGACGTTAATAGAGCATGTCCTTTTAACTGACCTTGAATTTTTAGCGTGTACCCCAAGCTTTCCTAAAACATGAGAATGATTTCAATGTTTTTATGTTTTTGTTTCGTTTTGTTTTTTCTTCTTCTTTTTTTTTTCCTTTTCCCAATATTTTGATGTTTTAAGCCACGTTTTTGTTCTGGAATACACTGACAAATTGACCATGTGGAAGATGCCATTATGCATGTTATTTAATGTTTTCTTAATTACTATGAAAGAAGCAAGGTCCTCTCTTTGGTCCACTGACCCTGATTTCCTACAACTCTTTTGACATTGGAGATAGAAAAGTACATTTACTTATAAAGCAGCCCAAGATGTCTCCTTCCACTGAGAACAGTTATTACCTTTTATCTTAACCCAATCCAAGTCCCTCAGTTTCATTACCAACTTATAGCAAGCTGTTCATCATGCTTTTTTTTTGTTTTAAAGCCATTAGTACCCACCAATGATTTATATGGGTATTGTTTTAAATGATATTTATATTCAGTCATCACCATAGCAACAAACTTAATCCATTACATTATGTAGGAAGCATTTTTTTTAAGTTTGTGATTAAAAAAAATCTATATTTATATCTATATCTACATCTACATCTAAGTTTATGCCAGAACAGAACAATTAAAAATAGCTAAAGGCTATAGCAAGAGCAATAATCATAATAAGGACTTCATAAAAGAAATGCAAAGGAATTTTAATCAGTGTACCCCAAGAGGAAAGTGCTTTGTTAGATAGAATCCATGATTGTCTTTGAATTGGGGGTGGTTCCTTACATTCTCTGGTCTCTGTAGTAGGTAAGAGTCTTTACCTTTCCAGAATATCTCAGTTCATTTTTTTGCTTATTAGATCCCAATTTTCCTTCAGCAGTGTGCTGAGGGTGGGGGCAAACCATTCAGGGAGGAGTCTCATGAATAAAGTTCAGCTAATTGTGTTCTACCATCTTGGTCTCGGTGGCTGGTTCTGGAATATGAACATGAGCCAAGCTGGGGCATGAGGGCCAGATGTGGCAGTTCTGGAACCATGTCTTAGAGTATTTGCTGGGCTCTTAGAATGCAGGTGTGGATATCTAATGAGCTGACCTGAGAATGGTGTAAACACAAAGCAGAACAAGAGATAGAAACTGATTCCTGTCAACATATTCTTGGGCAGGTGCTTGACTTTTTTCAATGATGTGAGTAAAAAAAAGTAAAAACTAAATCTTTTCAGCTAATGCCAGTTTGGATTTTTTGGTCCTTTGTAAGTAAAAAATTCCTATTAGTCTTAATTGATTCAAATTTAAGACATATGGCAAATATTTATTGATATTTATTATATTTATATATAACATATTACATATTTTATATACAAATGAATATTTATGTTCATAATTATTAATTTAATTGAATTGTCCTGGTTCATTTCATAGGTATGAAAATAATTTAAATTTTTTTAAAGATTTTATTTATTTATTTGAGCGAGTGAGTGAGTGAGCGAGCAAGAGAGAGAGCACAAGCCGGGGGAGAAGCAGGCTCCCCACTGAGCAAGGAGCCCGATGCGGGGCTCGATCCCAGGACGCTGGGATCATGACATGAGCCCAAGGCAGGCGTTTAACCGACTGAGCCAACCAGGCACCCCCAATTTTGCTGTTTTAAAATTTTAAATTATGGGGTGTCTGGGTGGCTCAGTGGGTTAAACATCTGTTTGGGGCTCAGGTCATGATCCCAGAGTCTTGGGCTCGAGTCCTGTGTAGGGCTCCCTGCTCAGTGGGGAGCCGGCCCCTCTGCCCCTCCCCCAGCTTGTGCTCTCTTGCATGCTCTCTCTCTCTCTCTCTCTCAAATAAATAAATAAATAAATAAATAAATAAATAAATAAAAAGATGGCATAATTGTCCATCTTTTTCAAGTTTTTCTTCCTCCAGGCTGGTGATAATATTATTTCAGTACACTCATCTAATTTGTTGTGATTGTATTTTCTACCCTCAGTAAGGGTTATTTGGTATTGTTTCCAACATCTGTATGTTTAAATGTTTTGATAACATGAGGCCAACATCTCAGATAACCTAAACATACTAATGAATTAATTGAAACAAGGAAACTATTAGCAATTTAATTAAAAGCAATAGTAAATTTGAAAGTTACTTTAAAAAGAAAGTAGTAAAAGTAAAAAGGAAATTAGAACAAAATGAGAAAGAAAAGAAGAGCCCTAGCAAGAATCACTGTGGCATGGAATGAGAGAAATACCAATGTAAGAAAAGATATATAAATTTGATTCTGTTCTATAGGCTTGCCCTTTAGGCTGACAAAACATATTATTTGGGTCAACACAATAATTTATGTTGTAATGTATAAGTGTCCAGACCTAGTTAATATATACTGTTTTATGTTGAGTACAATAATCAAGAAAACACTTTTCTCTCTCACTGAATAAGTCTATAAAATTCCCTAAAACATAGTCACAGAAGAGGGAAAGTATATGAAGTGAGAATCTTAGAGATGGGGGTAGAATTTTGCTGAAGTATTTGTTAAAATTTCTTTCTGGATTTAAATCAACCTATATATAATTAATATTATTTTTGTGCCAGGCACTGTGCTAGTACATTAATTTACATAATGTGAATACTTGAGTGCAATTTTAGAATACCTCCATAATTAGAAGTAACCAGGTGTAAAGGACATTAAGATAATTAGAAAAAAAGAGATGCTTATAGGCAGTACTACTCAGATTAGGAATTTATTTTTTTATTTTTATTATTTTTTAAAGATTTTATTTATTTATTTGACAGAGAAAGACAGCGAGAGAGGGAACACAAACAGGGGAAGTGGGAGAGGGAGAAGCAGGCTTCCTGCCGAGCAGAGAGCCTGATGCAGGGCTCAATCCCAGGACCCTGGGATCATGACCTGAGCCGAAGGCAGACGCTTAACGACTGAGCCACCCAGGCGCCCCTCAGAATAGAAATTTATGTTGTCGCAATAAACAAGCACCGAAATCTCAGTGCATTAAGGCAATGAAAGAGCTCATTTTCTTGTTCATGATATATGTCTAATTCGAGTCACTGGAAAGGGCTAAGGAGCATCTGCATATCCTTGTCACAAAGGGAACTGGGCTGTAGAAGCTATATCTGAACACATGCTCTTTCAGTCACTGAAACAATGAGAAGGGATATGGTAACGTGCATATTCGTTTTTACAGGCTTTAACCCAGAGTGCTGTATATTACTACTGCTCATGTGGCATTAGACAAAGAAAGTCGTGAGACCCCACTTAACTTCCAAGGGTCCCTGGAAGGAGGAAAGTTGGAAATATTTGTTGAACAGCGCCGATGATTACCAGAGTTCACTGTTCTAACCATCAAATATTCCGTTCACTCTCCCCTCCACAAAATATACTCTCTCACTCACCAAGGGAGATAAAGCAAAATTTAGTCCAATATCAGAATCACTTAGTCCAAGATTCCTAGATGGTGCACAGAAGTCACTATGTTAGGGAATGATGTGTAGTATTTGTACTTGTACATGTCAATCATGGAAATTGGTAGACTAAAAAGGCAAGTTAGTTGAAACCCACATAACCGAAATATATTGTAGAAGAGATAAAACCTACCATTTATGAAAGAAGAAAAAAAGAATGGAAGATGACATAGCAGTCATTGATGTGTCTTAACTTTTAAATCCTGGACAAATATTTCCAGGGTGGCTTACCCTAGGGTAGAGAATAATCTTGTATTTAGCTTAATTTCATCTTTGAAGAGGTTCACCCATCTATTCTTGTGGCCCTTGGCTCGGAACTCAGAGAATTTTGTCTTTTTTCCTGCTTCTGTAAGCCACATCTAGAGTGGGCTTTGAAGAAGATAAGCTCTTTGAGAAATGAGCAATTTCTCTTGGCTCACTCGTGGCATGAATGTTTGGTGACAAAGATACCACTGTAATGATCACACCATCTTTTAATCCAGGCTGGCAATATTTTTAGCAAAATAAATCTCTCAGAGGAGTTCTGTTCTCTTCATGTACCTACAGACATACCAATAGGTCTTTCATAGACAGACGTTTTAGACTCGCATGTGTATGTGTTCAATATAGAAATTTTTACCTGTATTTCTTTTTACTTTCAATGTAGTTCTTTGGTTTTGGTGGAAGAACCACATTTAGTCACTTTTTTTCTTGAGATATTTTGTCTAGCTGAAGGATTTTAATCCATTCAGAGGTTCTAACATCAGGTATAAAGTCCATATCCTACACTGGATCCTTCTTACCAGGTTGGGTTTTTATCAGCTTTTGTCATTTGGAATTTTTTTTTAAGATTTTATTTATTTATTTGAGAGAGAGGGAGGGCATGAGCAGTGGGAGAGGCAGATGGAAAGGGAGAGGCAGACTTCTCTGCTGAGCAGGGAGCCTGATGTGGGGTTCGATCCCAGGACCCTGGGATCATGACCTACACAAAAGGCAGACGCTTAATCGTCTGAGCCACCCAGGTGCCCCTTGTCAGTTGGAATTCTGAAGTTAGTTACCTTTTCAAACTCTACAAAGTCCACCTATTTGTGAATCTTCTCTCTTCTGTTTCTTCTTGTAAAGTGACCCTTTCTTTTTTGAGTTCAGCTTATTCATCGAATAGCTTATCAGCTACAAGAAGCAGCAATCACCACATGCTATTAAAGTTCTTTTTCCTATCCTCTTGTCTTAGGGCTAATGTTTATAAGTACTTCTTTCAACTTAGTCCAAATCACAGTTCTACATTAGATAACATGGATTATCATCCTTTCAGTCTCCAGTGACTGTTGTTTCACTGCTTCCTTTCTGCCCCTTAAGCTAGTACCATCTGTCTGGGTGTTTTTGTTATAGCAGCTCCTCATTCCACTTCCAGTTTCCATACCTGTCAGTATAGGCTAGGTTATGCTGAAATGAAAAGCAATTCAGACTCTTGGGTCAAATATCAATTATTTATTTTGGAAAAAATTTCTAGAAGTGATTCAGAAATATATGAATGGTCCCCCCTGAATTCCACATATACTAATAAATTTTGAAAATCTAGATGAAATTCATATTTTTCTAACAAAGTACACTTTATACATTTGAATTATTAAGAATTAGAGTACCTAGGAAAAAACAACAATAATTTTGCAATTATCATTATGGGTTCGGAAACATCTCTCTAAGCCTGGATAGCACAAAACATAGAATACAAAAAAGAAAAAGAGATAGAATTTAACAAGACAATGAGTCAAATACCATAACCAAAGTTGATAGATGCATGAAGAAGATATTCAAACTGATCTCTAGACCTAAAAAAAGACGGTCATATAATTAGTATTAAAATGTGATATTTTTTACTTCTCAGAATAATGATTAAAATTTTCAATGATTGAGAATATTCTTTGTTAAAAAGTTTGTAGATACATAGGCATTGTCTTATATAGTATTCTATATACAAAAGATACAAGTGTTCTGCAGAGTGATCTCTTTAAACAACTCTGGTTCTACAAATTTACTACATGGAGGCAATTAGACAGGTGTGCAGAGATTTATACAAACAATTTCATTGTAGCAATAGGATTATTTATATTAGTGCAAGGTTGGAATAAAAAAAAAAAGAGTGCAAAGCCAAATAAACCCAAATAGATATCAATAAGTGGTAATAGATCCATTAAAAAGCATGCAACCATTGCATTTTATTAAATAAAACACATGTTTGGGTTTAGAAAGATATATTCACATATGAAGATGCTCATGATGTCTCTGTGACAAAGCAAGTTTGAGAATGGCATATTAATAATTCTTATTCTTTGGTGGTAAAATTAATAATTTTCATCAACTATATATAAATCTCCATTTTTTTTTTTCATTTTTTTCCTGATTTTTAAAAACGGACATGACCAAAGTCAGTAGTGTTCCCGTTTTGGAGGGGGAAAAAAAGTTTTCTTCATAAATGTACTGCCATAGTGCCAAATAGAAAACATGGTATAAAATAAAGGGCTTTAATTTTATTGATAAGTGGAAGTGAAATGAATGAATAGGAACAAAAAATATGAACAAAAAATATGAATACTGCTAGAATTTGGGTCAAATACACCCTTGTCCCCACCACAAAAGCTATTGTCAAAATATTAAAAGATTTTTTTCTATTTAACTTATACTTTTAGTTTTTGAGTAAAAAATGCCTTTTTTCTAGAAAATTTGAATAGCTATGGAAAACAATGAATTTTCTAAATAGCTAAATAAATATGTTTATTGTTAAATCATAGCATATACTGTTTGTACCTCTGCATATTGAGCCCTCTTTCCATTTAACTAACCCTGTGTGATTTTCATTGAAAACAAATTATTGTTCATGCATTCAAAGGGCAATGAGCAATTAGAACATAATTGATCCAACTGAGCATCTGATTTCAGCTTTGTGCTGAGAAAATGGTCTTGAAATAATGTCTTTTCCATTAGCAATTTCACCTAATTCAGAAGAACGTTCTCTTGAATGTGAGAGTATATTGACCTGAATGAGAGTTAACTACTATCACCAACACTATAATCCTAACAGCTTCTCAGATATTTTAAATATGTACACTCTACTTAAACAATGAAATATTGATAAATTAATTAATGATAAATTATGTTGACATTTTTGGTACATTCCAAATGGTATGCATTTTGTTATTTTGTATCTCACTATGCTTCTTTGTAATTTGGAATTGAATATTTTGGTAAGACAAATTTTTCTTCATTTCATTAGATATTCACAGATATTTACTGAGTTTCTGATAAACTCAGGAAATGCAAAATTGAATAAGGCAAGTATCTTCCATCAATGTAAAATAGCAAATAAAAGTGTAATAATAAATTGTAGTAATTAATTGGAGATAAGTGGAAAAATGGCAGTGGGTACTAGAAGGGAAGGTCAATATGGGCAGGCCTCAAAAAGAAGGAACACTTGAGCAATGTGATGTTATTTAGAAATTACTAGTTGTCAAGTTTTTTCTAGGTGGCACTGCTTTACATAAACTATATTTAACCCTCCCAATACTTAGTGGTTGTCATTATCATTATTTTGTTGATAGAGAAACTGAGACTCAAAAAAATGAATAAATTTGCTGAAGCTCATAGCTGATCTGTTAAAAAGACAAAGTTTGACTCAGAAATCTCTCTCTAAAGCCATTGTTTCTCAACCCCTATCACACTCTACCAAAATGCTCCATTTATTACACAAAAGAGGGCATTTCAGAGAGGGGTAACAGTGTGTGCTAAGGCATAAAAGTGTGGAACCACAACAAAATTGTCTGGAGCATGACATATAAGCAGGAGAGCTGAAGAAACTGGGCTTAGAAAAATCACAAAGGGATGAAAACATGGAGGGGATGATGGATACGAAGGAACTGGGATTTTCAAATCAATGAGGAACCACTGAATGAGCTAAACACAGGAATAATTTTGATTGATCCGAGTATTAGAAGGCTGATAGTTCAAAGGTACAATCTTTGAGGAACTTGTCTAGTAAGCTACTACTAGGAAGAATAACATTGAATTAAAGGGAGGAATCAGAGGTATTAAAAGGATATATGAGGAGAAGAGGAAGTTAGAGAGATAATGAAAAAGTGGGGAGACAATAAAATCCTTCTGAAATTCCTTTTAGGCTGATGTTAGTAACCACTAAAGTATCATTTAGGTACCTTTACATTCAGAAATTTCCTCCATTATTTACACTTAAACACAAATTGTCCAGTTGTATTACATCAAATCTAATGAAATGAAATGATAAACCTATCCATGATTAAATAATACATTTTGCTAAGTGCTGATAGGAAATTAAAGAGGAAATATTAATGTCAATAGCCTCATGTTTTCTCCAAGCCTCTCTATGTTCTACTCTAGTCAAAAATGGGTTCTTCACTGGTTGTATCACATTATTAAGTGGCATTAGACAATGTGGCATTAGACAAAGCATGTGTCTTCACTGGTTGTATCACATTATTCAAAACTGTTAAACATTTATTGAATAGACAATATGTGCTAGGAATGGAGATTCATAGTTGCCTAAGAAATGTACCCTGCTTTGGGGGCGCCTGGGTGGCTCAGTTGGTTAAGCGACTGCCTTCGGCTCAGGTCATGATCCTGGAGTCCCTGGATCGAGTCCCGCATCGGGCTCCCTGTTCAGCGGGGAGTCTGCTTCTCCCTCTGGCTCTCATGCTCTCTCTATCTCATTCTTTCTCTCAAATAAATAAATAAAATCTTTAAAAAAAAAAAAAAAAAAAAAAAAAAAAAAAAAAAAAAAAGAAATGTACCCTGCTTTGAAAAATTTCACATTTTCATAGAACAGCAGACTTATAAATGAGTTAATCATAATATAAAGCAAGAAGCTAAGTAATAAATGTTTGTATAAGAGAAAGTGATAAAAACTTAGAGGCTTACAAACTCTTCCTCTCTCCCATTGTAGGGAAGCAAAGTGTCTTATGGTTGGTAATTGGCTGGACATACCTGGCTTGTTGGTTAGTGCTTACCTAAGCACTAGGCAAGCAAGAGCTGATCTTCTACATACATAGGGCATCCACTACAAGATTGTGATGGTTTGCTGCCTCTGTGACATAAATAAAGAGCCTGAATCAAGGTAATGATACCTAGGTCAGGTCTACATTGGTTTCAGTAGGCTAGATAGTCAGATCAGGGTATACCAACGTATATTATTGTGTGATAATAGAATTAATGTATTTAGTAGGAGCAGGGACATTATTAAAATTTTGGTGAGGAATAACAGATTTGAAGGATTGACAAGTAAAGAGGAAAGACTGAACTAAGGCAGTAGAACCTATGTTAAGAAATATATAGAGCTTTCAGGAGTCAATGAGAGATTCAGTATTGAAATTGGGGAATGAAAAGAGGAAGAAAGATTCCATTTTGCCACTATGAATATTCCAACACCTAAAATATGGCATGTAAAAGAGTAAAAATAGAGGAACTGGGAATGGAGAAAAATAATTTGGTTTTATTTTTTATTTTTTAAAATATTTTGTTTATTTATTTGAGAGAGAGAGAACAAGCAGGGAGGAAGAGCAGAGGGAGAGGGAGAAGCATGTTCCCTGCTGAGCAGGGAGCCTGATGTGGGGCTCTGTCCCAGGACCTTGGGATCATGACCTGAGCTGAAGGCAGCCACTTAACTGACTGAGCCACCCAGGAGCCCCAATAATTTGGTTTTAGAAGAGTGGATTAATGTACTATCAGAGTATATAAATGGATATATCTTTTAGACAGAAGGCACAAATTTCTGGATATTGGATGAGAGATTAAGGCTGAAAATATGTACTTTGTGGTTAAGAATATGGTGTGGTAATTAAAACTATATGTAAGTGTTTAGAAAAATACTCAAGAAAGTATAGATTAAGAAGAGAAATAAGAGGCTAATAACTGAATAATGGAGAACAGTACTTTCCATGAAGTTAAGGTAACAATTCAATGGAAAAGTAAAGAGTAGTCAGAAAGGTAGAGAAGACTCAGAAAGAGGAAGGGCAGTAGAAACCAAGGGAACAGAAAGACAGAGAGCCATCAACAGCACTAAATGTCAGAGAGAGTTTAAAGGTTCAAATAAAAAGGAAAAGGATCAACACCTTTCCAATTAGGTGGTCATTGGTGACCATGTGAAGAATTGTTGCCATGTAGATGTAGGTATAGACTCCAGAAAGCATGGTCAAGTCTGTGAATTAAAGATCTGGAAAAGGAGATTAAAAAAACATATACATACATACACACATTATAAAAGCTTGTTTAGGGAAGAACAAAGCACTGGGAAAACACCTGTTAAAAGAACAGAACTTTATTGGAAATATTTGGCAAATGAAAAAGCCTTTAAGAGTTTTAGAGACTGGAGGTATAGAGTCTTCTAAGAGAAAGAGACTGAAAATACAGAAGGGAAATGAAACAGCATTCCTGGGGGTGGCCAAGAGCACAGGAAAAAGAAAAGGATTTGGATAAGGGATAGAAGGCCCTCCCTAATACAGAGGCAAAGGGATAAGGATTTGTGAAGATGTAGGCACATTTGTAGGTTGAGGGGGGAGGTTAATGATGTTAATGCTTCATAGTGTCTGTTTGCATTCTGAATTTCAAGGACAATGTATATGCTACAAAAAAGTGGACAAAATTAGTTTAGGGAAAATTTAGAATAGCTGTTGATGGGACTGGGAGCTGATTGCTAGCAAGTAGAAGGATTTCCAAGTGGGACTGAGTCCATTTGGGATTAGTACTGTACTCGCAGCATCAATCTACATAGATTTGCCATTTTATGCATCCCTGTTTTGGAAAGGGTGATGAGGATGGTTGAGTTTAAATTTTCAGAATTTAAATTTCAGCGTTTAAATTTTCAGTGTGGGCATGGTGGAAAGGCATTGGCATTCAGTGCCTATAGTGCTGGTAAGAAAGTAATGAAATGATAGAAATTAAAATCAAAGCTGGGTAGATGTAGAAGTAAGATCAAAGTAGTGCTGATGAAGAGGGGGGAAAAGGGAGTCTAAATCAATGAGGAACAGTTTAAAGAGTGGAGGAGAGAGAAAAGTAGAAAGAAGAAAGGAGAGGAAGTGAGACAGACATCTAGAAGAATAAATAATCAGTCATAAAAACCAGTGTATTAGAGTTTATTTCAACTTAAATGTGAGAAAATCATAGGTTTGTTTTTTGAGAATTAGTAAATTGAAGTAGAGTTGATAACTGTGGTTCAGAATACAAGAAATACTATACTTAGAATGACTCTTTTTGGACACTAAACCTTATAAGATTGTGATAGAATTGGGAGTACAAGAAAAATAAAATTAGTGTCACTATAAGTCAATGATTGTGAGGATACAACTGTAAATAATGGGAGACAATGACACTGTGATGTAGAAAGCAAGTTTGGTGTGATCTTAAAGGAGAAGGGTATACATACATAGAAGGAAGAATAATTGTCAGGAGGTGGAAATAGGGAGCCATATCATTACTGAATTTCTGTGCCTTTTATTTGCAGAAAGGTATCAAGGAATGAGGAAAGGTATCTGTCATTGGAAAGAAAAAAAGGTGTTTTTTGTTAAGGTAGGTTGGAGCAAAGCACTCCATGAAGAAATTAAGAATGGCGTAGACATACACAGTGGAAAGGTGCAGGGCAGGGTCAGAGTGAGGCAGAGAAAGATGGGGAAGAGGCACAGAGCATACAAAAAGGGTTATAAAAGAAAGAAAATAGGGGTGTCTGGGTGGTTCAGTTGGTTAAGCATCTACCTCTTGAGTTTGTCTCTGGTCGTGATCTCAGGGTTGTGAGATTGAGCCCTGCATCACGCTCTGTGCTTGGTTGGAGTCTGCTTGAGATTCTCTCTCTCCCTCTCCCCCTGCCCCCAGTCACATACTCTCTCTTTTCTCTCTCTCTCTCAAATAAACAAATAAAATCTTTAAAAAAAAAAAAAAAGAAAATAGTTGTAAAAGGAAGAACACAGTTGATATGAGGTATGTGTGTGGTCAGCCGGGTTTGGTGTTAACAGGATGAAAGAATATGCATAATTACCTATTCTTGAGGTTCTAAATATTTATTTTATATTATGCTGTTTTAATGTAGTGGAAATAAGTGAAGATCCTGACTGGTATCTGAACTTGAAATATACATGTAATTCCTAGTTAATATTTAGTAGGCCAAGCTAAATTCGACAGAAGAATTGCTATTAATAATGTATTTGACATCACTAATTTAGTTTCTACTATGAAGCAGGTTTTGGTGGTAACAGGAAAGATTTAAGAAAGGACTTTTCCTTGGAGAATGACTGATCTTAGGGCTCGGGTAGGAATGGGATAAGATGGGCTTGAACTGTTCTGTTTCATCTGGAAAGAAAAGAAGTATTGCTGAACTTGACAGGGGATGTTACAAGGATCCTGGAAGCAGCATGAAACGGTTACTTCTGGATAAATCTTGAACTCTTTGAGTACCAAAACAACTAAGGACCATAATGAATTACAAGTCATTCACAAACGGTAACTCCATTAGTTTGTAACAATAATAACTAGGTAAAGAAAGACAAAAATGGAGGAGGAGGTAGGGCTCTTGCTTATAGTAGAATGCCAAATTCAAACTGGGAAATTTGGAGAGGATAGTAGATTCAGATGGCTCATTTTCCAACTGTCATATAAAGATTGGTTAAGAATCATTGATGGATGCTAAATTTAGGAGAGAGAGTTTTGATAGGAAAAGATATTTGCATGGTTTTGTGATGTTTTCCTATAGAAACTCTATGGGTAGCAAGGAAAAAAAATAGTAATAATATAGAGGAAAATTGGGGACTTTGGGTGATTAAAATTACCATAAAAACCAAAAGGCAAACCCCATGAGAAAAACCCAAATTAAGGGATATTCTACAACGAATCTTACTTGCACTCCTCAAAACTGTCCAAGTTATGAAAACTAAGGAAAGAATGAGAAACTGACACAGATCAATGCAGATTAAAGTGAAATTTCAACTAAATGTAATTTGCTATCCTGGGCTTGCTGCTAGAAATTAGTGGAAAACCTGGTGAAACCCCAATGAAGTCTGTAGTTTATTGAATAGCAGAGTACCAATGTTAATATCTTAGCTCTGGGGAAAGCACATGTGGGAGTTCTCTGTACTCTTTGAAACCTTTCTGCAAATCTAGAATTATTGCAAAATAAAAGCTTATTAAAGTTGAAAGGAGGAGGGCAGATAGACATTTTTGCTTTCAGATGTGATACCCTGAGAAGGACAGAATTTCACCCAAATGGTATTCCAGTTGACAATGCATAACCTGAATTTAACCACAAAGAAACATCAGAGAAATTCAAAATGCAGAACATTCTATTAAAACAATACTACATTTGAAACTGTGTCATAAAAGATAAAAGGATATGCTGAAGGAGTATTCCAGATTAAAGATTAAAAGACATGATAATTAAAATGGAATATGGGATCTTAGACTGGATTCTATATTGGAAGAACAAAAGTACTATAAAGGACATTGGTGGTTAATTTTTTTTAAAAATTGGAATATGGATGGTAAACAATTATATCACTTAAATTTAATTAGATGATAATTGTGTTGTATTTATGTAAGATAATATGCTATTCTAAGGAAATATACACTGAAGTATTTAAGGGTAAATGGATATGATGTATGCATCTCAATCTCAAGAGCTTCAGAAAAATAAGTATGATGTGAGTATTGAGAGAAAAAGGAATTAGGGCAAAATATTGATAATTGGTGTATCTGAATAAAGAACACATGCATATTCTTTTTACACTTCTGGCCACTTTTCTGTATTTTGGAAACTTTCTAGTTTTTGCCTTTTTTAGAAAGAAATGAGTTTCTTCTAAGAAAGGCACCGTGACTTAATACCTGAAGTAGAATAATTATAGTAATAGAATTTTTAAGCTGGAAGGAGCTTCCTAAGATGTTGACCTTAGAGAACACATTTTTCATGTTTGTATTGCCAGAGCTTTAAATAAGGGGCTTGGTAAATAAAAGATGTTCAAAGATGCTGAAAGAATTAAGGAATGGATGACAGCTCTTAAGGACAGTACCTAGAACTGTCAATATCAGCTGCTGATAGATGGCAGAATTGTTTTTCCTTTCCCTGAATAAGTAGTTCCTATAGATACAATTTTATAATACTGTATCTAAATCTACAGAATAAACCATAAAGACAACATTAGAACAGCAGGTGAATAACAGGCTCAAACTTTCCCATCCCTGGTCACTGCTGAAGGATCACTGGTGTCCATGACTGATTTAGACACTTAGAAAAGAGAAAAATGGAATTCAGGTCTAAGTAAAATTGAAGGGATAGGGATTTCAGGCTGTATATCCTAACCCAGGTTCTTCTGCCACAGTGCTATAGGAATTTGGATAAAACATGTAAGCTTTCTCTTGGTTTCCCCATCAATGGGCCAACCAGGCCTATCTGCTCATAGGTCATACAAGGGGGAAGAGAGTGGAGATTCTTTTATTTCAAGTTGGTAAACGTAGTAGAGTGACTGAAAAACTGGGAAAACAAACAAACATTAGATTGGGATAATTTGAAACAATGTGGGTTTAAATAGAAAAACTAGCCACATCTCTTTGATGACCCCTTAAAATTTGTCAGCACATGACCTTCTGTTGTGAATATACAGAAAATGTACATTTCTTGTCTATCTATAGATAGCTTCCAGAGATGTCCTTATTTCAATTTAATGTCTTAAAATCTACTTAACCACCAAATAAATGGGTTTCGCATGTGCATAATCTCTTACTAAGATTTACAATGGGTACTCAATAAGGATTAAGAAGCAATGAATCCTCACATAACTACAATACTGCTTTTCTCCCTGCCTTTCGTAGAAGAGGAACACAGATAAACATGTATTTCTCTGAGTAAATGAAAAATACAATTTGATTCTCCTATTTCCTTAAGAAAATTCTTCTATAAGCAATTGGCATGTTTTCCATTTCAGTAACTGCTCTGTAGTGGAATTTTAAAAAGCTGAAACAGGAATTTAGGCCTTTTTTATAGCTCCCTGTGTTCAAGGTTATCTGCTTATCAAAACGGTTTTCAAAGTGATGAGTTAAATACTAGTGAGGAAGTGACTGGTGGAAACAAAGGTTTTAGTGTTGAGACAGAATGTGGAATTATGAACGTTGCTGTTGCCTGTGTATGAGCATGGCCCCGGGGGGAGGGGGAATATATATATATATATATTTTTTTTTTTTCTCTTTTTTTAGAGAGAGAGAATGAGCGGGAGGGGCAGAGGGAGAAAGAAAGAGAGAATCTCAAGCAGACTCTGCACCAAGAGTGGAGCCTGTCTCAGGGCTCATCTCCTGACCCTGAGATCATGACTTGAGCCAAAATAAGAGTATCAAGAGTGGGTTGCTTAACTGACTGAGCCACCCAGATGCCCTGAGGCTATATCCTATATTTTAAAACCCTGGGCAAATCCTTTCATAATTTGATGCATTGATGAATGGATTGGTTAGTTGAGGTTTCCAGGGTTGTCTGCTAATATTTGTACTACATTCTGGAACCTTGGCAGAAATATCTCTCCAGGAATAAAAAGTCTGTTTTATGTGGAAAGAAAAAAGAGAAAGTTAGGGAAATGATTCTTTTTCTCTAACACAGATTATCTTTTCACTGATAGACAAAATTTAAGTGAATGGCACTTGGAAATAAGCACACTAATTTACTATCATATTACCATTAAAATTACAATTGCATTGGAGGAGTTTGCAAAACTCAGAGATGATTTAAAAATAATCATGAAGTTGGGTAATGGTAGGGAAAAAAATCAAATAAATGAAGTATAAGAATAAAAGGAGAAAAATAGAGGAAATGTTTAATAGAATTCAAATATATATTGGCTATAAAATCCAGATGACGAGGACTGGTTACGTTCAGCTTCCAATAAAGATAGAGACAAACTGAAACTGTCAGTTCAGATCTGTGTTTGACTATAACTGGGACTACAATATGAAAGAAAGCAAAACAACAATAAAAAGTGGGTGTAAACGAATTGTAGGTTTTATTGTTTGTTAGTTTTTCGTTACTCCCAGATAAGTCAGCACTTCTGTGATGGCTCAGCAGGGACAGAACTTCTCTTTCTGTTCTACAATCCTTTGTGTGTACTTTTCATATTGAAGGTCATCTTATGGTGTAAAATAACTGCTGGACTCTAGCTATCTAGACTATATTTGAAGTCAAAAATAAGAATAGAAGAGGAGAAAGGCAAAAAAAAAAAAAAGTGTATTTCTAGAAGTTCCAGTCAATTGTTTTTGTTTATACTCACCAGACTCCCCTTTTTACAAGAGAAATATACATAAACATGCATATACACATATGTATGTATACACATATGTATGTATATGCATGCATATGTATATATATATGTCTTTCTTAGAAATATTGACCTTATATTGATTAAAAAGAAAGAAAAATAGATATTGGATAGGAGGCCACAGCATCGACACACTAAAACCTAAATAGGGTGAGTTAAAGTCCTTGAGAAAACTCTCAGATGACTTGAGATAATATGAAAGAATATAATAACCAAGGTGTAAGGAATGAGAAAAATGGAAGAGAGGAAAAATTGGAGCTCCCTCAATTTTATCTACTTCTGGACATCCTCTAACTTTTCATTATTCTCTGATGGTTTGTGTGATCTTCCTGAAGGACATACAAATGACATGCATTAAAAGATACCATTTAGCTCTAAGCAAAGCCACTAGTCTTTTACCCATTTTTACATAGTAATGTGATTCAAGAGGTATAAGAAGGCTGTGATCCAAAGAAACTCTGTACTGACCACCATTTCTTTTAACATTTCACCATTAGTTACCATCCGAACCCAGCTGATGCTCCCTATTAGATATGCATTCTTTTGAGTTTAAATAATCTTTTAAAATACAGATGCAGCTTCAGGAACTATTGGCCAGACACTCAGTGAAAAAGTGAGGACTGTAAAGATTCATAAAAAGGTGTTCCTTGAACTCAAGAAATCTATAGGCCAGTGGTGGATATGAATAAATTTACAGAAAAATAAAATACAAGGTTATAAGTGTGATGCTTTTAAAAGCTTCAAGTGCTTAGAGGAAGAACATCTGAGATACAGTTAGTAGTTCAAAACCTGAGAAAAATTTCTCTAGGAGAAGTACCTTAAGCAGTCATAAACATTTATGATCATGTCCTGGAGCAGATTTTTTGCATTTGTAGCTGACTGAAAACACTAACTTGGAAATTTTACGGTAGTGAAAAGGTAGGGAAGGGCTTGGGTGTAATGAATACAATCTAGGAAGACCAGATGAGATAAAAAATTGGAGGAGTGGTAGGACATGGGCAAAGGTTATCTTTACTTTTTTTGTTTGTTTGTTTCTGAAATACCCATAGACAGTATAAAGTGTGTGTGTATATACAAATATATATGTAAATGTAAATATGTATATGTGTGTGTACCTATATATATGTGCATATGTATGTATATGTGTGTGTATATATATGTGTGTGTGTGTATATATATATATATATATATATATATATATATATATATAAAGCTAAAGTTGAGTCTATAGTTCCCCATTGATTCTTACCACTAGCCTATGCAAGAACATCCAGATTTGAGGGTCTTGGCAGTACACACGGAATGGGGATTTTTGTAAAAGGTGAGCACCATCACCTTTTTATACTCTTAGCAACTGTAGTCCAGAAACAGCATATACCTCTGTTCAAAGCACTTGCATTCAGCAAGGCACATAACCCAAACCCTGAAATGTTCAAGTGTCAGGACACAGGCAACCTCCCCTTTTCTCTGCCCATACAGCAGGTCTTAGGTCTTTAACATTTATTTTACACAGCTTGCCACATAGGTAAAAGGAGGAGGGGAAGAAAAAAAAAATGATTAGAGAATTGAAGGAGTGGGTTTTGAAAGGTCATAAACTTCTAACTCTGAATCTGATACCAAGAACATATGATCGTGCAATTAAGTCAGAAGGCATTCTATAGTCAATGTATTTGGAATAACTTGGCAAGATCGCCATGTGGAATGAATATATAGAGAGAAGTAGAAACCACATATTAAGAGGTAGTTTTTAAAATAAGTATATAATGAGTATTCATTTTTAATCCTAGCTTTTAAAACTTACATTCTTTCAAAAGAATTGAATGTGGCTTGTGCAATTAAACTAATAAAAAATTATATATAAAAAAGAGTAGACATAATCAACGTAGTGAGAATATGCTATTCCATATACTCAAGTTAAGATAATGACGCTGTCTTTTTCCTTTTCTTGCCCAAAATGAAAATAACTTTTATTTTTGTTATTATTAAAGAAATGGTACTCATTAAAATTTCACACAATATAAAAAAGCTCTAAAGAAGAAAGTGAGATTTGCCAAAAGTAATAATACTAATGATTACTTATATTTTACTACGTAACCTGCTTTTTCTAAACAAACACACACACATATACACACACAGCATCTTATTTTATAGCCTGCTTTTTCACTCAATGCTATGTTGTAATTATGTTTTCATGTCAATAAATATAAATGTGTATTTTAGTTTTAATTACTGGATTCTACATCATCATATTTTCATATACTTATATTATCCACTTCCCCATCAGATTAATTTAAATTGTTTTCAATTATTAAATATTATAATCAAACTCAGAACATTTCCTAGGATAGCCATATAGTCAAGTGTTTAACTGCAGAAATGAGAAAGCTCTGAGCTTTTATCAAAATCATTAGGATGCTGGGGTGCCTGGGTGGCTCAGTCAGTTAAGCGTCCAACTCTTGGTTTAGGCTCAGGTTATGATCCCAGGGTCCTGGGATCCAGCCCCACATAGGGCTCCGCACAGAGCACAGAGTTTGCTTGAGAGTCTCTCCCTCTTCCTCTCCATCTGCCCCTCTCCTGATCATGTGCTCTCCCTCTCTGAAATGAAATAAATAAAATCTTCAAAATCATTAGCATGGCTGGAAGAGTGAGTTCTAGACTGGGCTTAAAGGAATAATTTCCAAACTGATACCATGAAACAGGGCCACCAAGAGAATGACTGTCTTTCCCATAATCTGGAAGGCGGGACATCAGGAAGCAGTCCTTTGAATTCATGGAACCTTTGATTTATAATCCAAATGTCATGAAACTCCTGACCCAAGGAAAAGAACACTCAAGTTCGCATCTCCAGAATCAGGAAGGTCCTGCTGCCATCTTACCTGTTGGTCCCAGGAAAATACTCCTGAGCTGTGATTCAAGTATCAGGATGCTCAGGCACAGAGTATATGGACCCAGAGTTTTGCCACACTTTTAAGCTTTGCACTGGCAGAGTGAATGTCTTAGGACTTGACTCTCATGAAATTAGTGATTGGTCTCTGGGCTGCTGCCACAAAAAAACAGTTCTCTCACACTGTCAGCAGAAAGTGGAAGGAACTGTTACGTGGCCCCCACATGCATCCTGTCTTCCAATCCCATGGGATTGTGCCTGCATAAATGACCCTGACATATCAGGAAGCCTGGCTTCAAGTGAGTCTATGTGACAAGTGTTTAAGCTTTCCTCATTGCACTGTAAAGGAAGGTCTAGAAAAGGGTGGAATGGAGGCTGAGTGTCAGTCTCTTGTAGTCACTAAAATTCCCTGGATAAAAAGACCTGCTCAGGAGATAGGCAGCCTGATTTCAATGTCAAACTATTGTGACATGGATCAAGTTATTTAATTTCTGTCATCCTGAGATTCCTCAGTTGTAAAACTGGGATAATAAGAGATAAAAATCATTTGTGGTGTTTTATGATGATTAAACTAGATAACACATATGATGAAATGAAAAAAAATGTCTGCCATTATTACAATTTTATGGACATCTTTCACAAGCTTGTTTGGTTATTTCTTTAGGATAAATTTCTCTAAGTGGAATTTATGACTAATGGACACACACATTTATGTGTTACAGTAGGATGTCAAATGTAAACAATGGCCAGATTTACACCCCTGCCCCAAATTGTGAGGGTAACTATTTCTCAACAACATCTCCTAGACAGGTTATCATGTTTTTGTTTAAATTTGCAATATTTAATTAACGTGGGTAATCAAATTTTAGTCAATAAAGTGGTTCATTTCTCTCTGCTAGAAATTGTTTATTCCTTTTGCTAATTTTCTATTGAGCTGTTTATATTACTTATTTATATAATAAATTTCTTGTTGATATATAAGTGCTCATTATAAAGCAAGTATTTTAATATTTTGTCACACATGTTACAAATATTTTCTTTTTCCCCAGCTTTATTGATGTATAATTGGCAAATATGTGCATTTAAAGTGTACAACGTGATGATTTGATATATATAAACATTGTCAAATAATTATAACAATCAAGTTAATACATTTATCACCTCACATAGTCACCTTTTGTATGTGTGTGTGTGTGGTGAGAATGCTTAAGATCTATTCTGTTAGCAAATTTCAAGTATACAATACAGTTATTAACTGTAGTCACTGTTCTCTATAGTAGTGGGATTACTGTATCATATGCTATTTCTATTTTTAATTTTTTGAGGAAACTTCATTCTGTTTTCCATAGTGGCTGCACCACCACCAATCCTATCACCAATGTATAAGGTTTCTCTTTTCTTTACACACTTGTCAATACTTATCATTTCTTTTTTTAAATAGCCATTCTAACAGGTGCGAGGTAATAGGTCATTGTGCTTTCAATTTCCGTTTCCCAGATAATTAGTAATGTCAAACACCTTTTCATATAACTTGGCTATCTGTATATTTAATCAAAAATCATATAAATGTCTTATTATACTAATATAATACATTGTGAAATATATTCCAAAATAGAAAATAAAACATTTGAAGTCAAACATATAATTCATAGGTGTAAATAATATTCCTAATTTTTCCCCTCAAATCATGATAGATCCTGAACACCCCTAGAAGTTGTTCTGTTCTACTGAAGATTGCTGCTCTAGACGTCTTTTCTTTTCCCTGTAACATTGCCTTAGAGAAAGAGACAGAAGAAATTAAGCAAACTTTTATTTTTCTTTCCCTCAAATTATAAGAGTTTAGGTTTATAAAACTTGGCAACAGCCGTGTGTCCAATATCTTCGTCGAAAGAGTAAAGAAAGGGGCTAATTCTGATGATAAAAAGATGGTACCTGCCCATGCACAAAATAGATTGCCCAAATGATCCATGCTATTGCAGAAGAAATGCTAAGACAGGTTGAGCACATTTGTCATACAGTTTTGAAGCTCAGAATCATCAGTGGCATGATGCTAATTTTGAGTCTTCTTGGTCATAACACCACTGTATTATACTCAGAATTATTTAATTTTTAGGGTTGGTGAAACTCAGTGCTTTGAGTTGCTACACTGATGGATATCACAATTAGCACTGAAAGAAGAATCATAATCAGTGATCCATTCTGCCAAAAAGGTATCTTCCAGGGACTTTTAAAATTTTTTGTTTTTAGCTTTATTCATTGTAACACCTCATTTTTGAGACCACCCCTATATTTAAGTTTCCAAAACTTAAATAACTGGGGACTTTGAAAATGGACATAAATACATGAAATCTTCAAATATTCTACCTGTATAATCTAAATTCTCATCATAATTTTGATTTAAAAAATTTTTCTTACTGTAAACATCGAGTTCATTTGTTTTTTATTTTTTTGTTTGCTTTTTGTTTTGTTTCTGTTTTTACTTACATTACAGTTAGTTTAACATACAGTGTAATATGAGTTTCAGGTGTACAATATATTGATTCAACAATTCCATGCAGCACCCAGTACTCATCACAACAGGTGTACTCCTTAATCCCCATACTTGTTTCATCTGCTGCACCCCTCCCCCGGCAACCATCAGTTTGTTATCAAGTTCATTTTTAAGTAACATTCTAAAAATTCCTGAACTACAATCAAGTATAGTTTATTTAATGACAAAAAAGCCTTATTGGGTATTTGATGCAAGAGAGACCAAGAACAATGTGTCTTTTGCCGCTTCAATTCTTTTTTCATAACTTTAATCCTAGTTCTTTTTCTCTAGTGATTTCTTCCAGATTCCCTTCTTTCTCACTTTTATTATTTTTCCTTTCCTTTCCTAATTGATATTTAAATACATACTTTGGTATTTGGACAGAAGTGGGTTTAGGGATGGTGGTAAAATTAAAATTAAAAAAAAGCTAATGTGTCAAAAGGTCGTAGAGAACATTTAGCCAACTATATATGTAACCATATATATGTAACTATATATAACTATATATATATAAAACTATATAACTATATATATAACTATGTAACTATATGTGTATATATATGTGTGTATATATATATATATACATATATATATAACTATATAACTATGTATATAGTAGAGGAAATTGAGAAAGGGAAATGAGACAAGTATAAAGCCATATATACTTTAGAATAATCTGTCATACTATATTAACTATTTATCTATATCTTATATATTATATAGTTGTATTTTATATTATATTTTTAGGGCTTAGTCTCATGGTACCAAAACTGCTTTTATTCAAAACACTCATGAGAGGCATTAAATTTGTTAAAACTGTCTTATTTGACTTTGCTGAATTTTTTACCTAATTACCAAAATATTGAATTTAAAGCACTTGAAAATTCACAGCTCTTTCACATAATATTATTTACTTCTGATGATAAAAGTGGTTAGTTAGATAATATTGTCCCTATTTTAGAGAAAATGTGAAATGTGGAAAGCAGAGTCCAGGGCTGAGGTCCAGACTAAACCCTGAAGGTGAGACCACCTCTGCTCAGACGGGAAAGTCCATTCTTTCCTACTCTCTCCCATTTTGTCTAGAACATTAACCTACACTAGAAATCTTTTCTCTCTTAGGTTTTGCTGCCTACTAAAAAAGACTTTCTTTTTTACTTTGTGTTTTACTTCTTGTCTATCTCAAGTTTGAGCATTTGAGGTGCTAATTTATCAGCTAATAAAAAGGCAGTAATTGTAATTCTTAATTGAATGAAGGGTAAATCTCCTTTTCTAGCTTTTCCACAGCTAAAGCCTCAGCTGTGAATTATAGGAAAACTGCTATGCCACTTGTTTCCAGAGACTGTCACATAGGAATCAACTTTATCACCTTACCACTAGGGAGGTAGAAGAGTGTCATTGGTGAACTAAGTGCTTAGGTTGTGGACTGCCATTGGTTTTAAGATGAAAAATCTCATTTTTCTCTTCCATCCACGTGTTAGAAGGGAAATAGATGTCAAGGCTAGTCGTTAAATCATGCTGAGCATTACTAATTTAGTAAGGCTGTTATTTGCTGCACACTAAGACAGGTAATTAGGAGCACTTCCATGAGTAATTTTGAAAAGTGACAACTCACCAGATAATCATCACCAGTGTATCTTTGGTCTCTGAAAATGTTAAAGAATCCCCTTGAAATGCTCAATGTTACCCACTTCCATAGGCTGAGGACATGGCTTAATTATCTATGACTTAAAATTATACCATGCTCAATCAAATTGAACACTTGATACATGTTCTGGAATCCAAGCTGCTCAGTATTTCTGGTGATTGCTAGACCTTAAAAACACTAGACTATACCTGAGCTTTAAATGTGTAAGCCTGTTTTGCCTTTCCAACAAGCTTACTACGTACACCACCTATGCCTTATGATTTTCCGCCCTTAAAAACCTAAGTCAATAAATCAAGGCTAGAGTCTGGAGAGTGTCCTAAAGATTTTCTGTGATTATTTCTAACTGCTTTGTAGATTCCTTCACCACTATCCCTAAGTATTCTCTGAGATTTCAACCCCTGGTCCCCTTTCCCTTTGTTTCCTTTTAGAAAACGCAAACTTCTTGAGATCTTCAAGACTCTTCACAAAGACTCTTCACAAAACTGTGTCTGCTCCTTCTCCACCCTGACTCCATGGCCTTCCCTTCCTGGCTTTTGGCCAATGCTTACTTTAAGCTCGCAAAGCAGTGACATTTTTCCTAGAGTTACCATGATTCATTGTGGTTTATTGTGTTTCCATTCCTCTTTCCCCTAGAATATTAGGTCCCTGTGGTTTGGAGATGCCTTAATAATATTTGTTCCTAGTGTCTACTGCAGTGTCAAAATACAGTCAATATTCAATTAATGTTGACTTGAAGTAACAGCAGAAGCATTTCACCTTGCCATTTAAGAAGGATATTCCTTTATATGATTTCAATCATTTAAAATTTATTTGGACTTTTTTTATGGCCTAACTTATAGTCTATCCTGTAGAATGTTCTGTGTACTTTGAGAAATATGTGTATTTTGCTGTTGTTGGGTGGAATATTCTATAGATGTATGTTAGGACTAATTTGTTTGTAATGTTGATCAGATATTCTGTTTCCTTGGTGATCTTCTGTCTAGTTGTTCCAACTTTTATTGAAAATGAGGTATTGAAGATCAACGGTTACTGTAGAATTATCTATTTCTCCAATCAGTTCTGTTAGTTTTTGCTTCATGTGTTATGTTCTTTAATACAATGGAATGAAAGTAGAAATCCATAATAGAAAAGATTATGAAATACACAATTATATGAAAATGAAAAACACATTCTTAAATAATACATGCCTCAGAAAAAATCACAAGGGACATTAGCAAATAATGTGAGAAGAATTAAAACAGAAACACAGCACACCAAAACTTATGGAATGTGGCAAGAGTAGATCAGAGAGAAATGTGTTTTTTAAAATTCCATTATTGATTTGTGAATGTCTCTGACATGAAAAAGTGTGTGTGTGTGTGTGTGTGCATGTGTGTGTGTGTGTGTGTGTGTGTGTGGTGTAAGATCAAATGACATAATAGTATGTACAGGAAGAGTCTGTTGTATTTTTTAAGTTATTGTCATGAAATGTATATCTTAGAGGGGGAGACTAGGGAAGCAAAATAAACAAGAAAATAATGAAAAATGCACTTTTTTTTTTTGTATTTTAAGATAAGAAATCAAGATTTAGAGACTATAAGTGAATAGCCCAAGTTCATGTATCTAGGAAGTAGTTTGCTTTGAATCCATGTGGTCAGCATCTTTCCTAGAAAAGACAGGCAGGGTAAGGGTACAGCAGAGATCAAAGGAGTGGGGAATTAGTGGCAGTTTTTCTAGGACTCAAAAGATTTTAGAATGAATGTGTGGGGAAAATCTGTTCTTCAGGCAAAGTTAATCTTAGAAGATAATCTATTTCAAGTTATGGCATTTTTGCCATTTTGCAGTGGTATTTTTGTAGAACATAAAAATGTCTATTTCAGTGCCATGTGAGCATAACTTTATATAGAATGTGCAAGTATGGGATGAGGGAAGGATATGCTTGTGGCTTTAGCACCGCAGTGGAGGTATGCTCTGAATATGATGCCTGTCCTCATAGATGAAAGGTGAAAACAAAACTCTTTGTGCAGGGAGGAGAAAATAGAGGGAGTTATCTCTTCAGCTGCACCTGCCCACACAGGTAGTTGTCCCCACCACCTGCTGTAGCATTGGCATCTGTCACCCACTGCTGGTGCTTCCTGCGGACATCTGGGAAAGAGCCGTAATTACTCTCTTGTCTGGGCTCATCTCACCCAGAACAGTCAGGAGAGATTTAACCCTGACAAAATGCTGATTACAGGAGAGATGGAAGGAAATGACCCCCCCCCCAAAAAAAAAAGATTTCTACTCTCCATCCAGCTGAGAGCACAGATCATGCCCATCCATGTGTATGCTTCGGACTTGGCTTTGAATCCTGGCTCTCTGCCTCCCTTTGTGATTGTGGGTATATTACAGAAGCCAAGTGACAGCCTCAATGACTTCTTTGGTAAAATGGGAGAGTAATGGTTACCTCTGGAGGATTAAGTGAGAACCTGTAATACACTGATACTTTCGGCATTCAATAAATAGCTTCTGTGTTTAGTATTAAATCTATGATTTGGACCCTCCCTGTTCACTCAGCAGGAAGATTAGCTATTATACCAAATGGCCAAATATTTAAAACTAGGAATTTTTTTCCTTCTTGTCAGGTTGTGTAAGTTGAAATAACCATGTATTTCTTGTAGTACCAGTCTTCTGGTATTCACTGAATAGTAGTAACCACTGTTTTTTTTTTTTTTTTTTTTTCTCATCCTTAATGAAGTTTCCTTAATATGTTCTTAACTATATATCAACTAGTTATTGAAAACATTATTCTAATAAAATAGCTGCAACAATCATGTTGCCATTGCACCACCTTGGTTAGGAACTAATGATCAAGGACAGCTGAACGATAAAATTTGGGGCCCCTTCCGTACCTCAAAATGAAAAGTGCAATTTTTAAGTCTATTTCACATTTTGAGGAGCCATATAATTTTTCATCTGGCTAAGAATTGCCCTAGTTTAAAGAGTTTGAAAGCTGCAACTTGGTAAAAAAAAAAAAAAATTAACCATTTTTACAGATAGTGGAAATCCACTAAGGAGATGCAACTTCCAACAGATTTCCCAATGTTTTAATGGAAAAGGAAAGGGAGACATGTTTTCTCATATCCCTCTCCTTGTCCTTGTCAATGAATAGCCTAAACAGATGTTCACTAAATAAATAAATAAATAAAATGTAAAGAAACGAAACGAGAGAAAAAGACAGAAAGCAAAAAGAAATCACTTTTTGTATTTGTTTCCAGGAACTACCAAAACAAAGTACCGCAGCTGAGTGATTTAAAACAACAGAAATATATTTTCTTACCTTGATGGAGGCCAGAAGTCTGAAATCAAGGTTTTGGCAGCATCATGTTCTCTCCAAAGCCTCTAGGGGAGGATGCTTCCTGGCCTCTGTCAGCGTCTGGTAATCCCAGATGTTCCTTGGCTGGTAGATGCCTTACTCCATTCTCTGCCCCCCTCTTCACATGGCACTCTTCCTGTGCCTCTGTCATCACATCATCTTCCCTCTTCTTATAAGGACACCAGTCATACTGGATTAAGAACCCATCCTACTCCAGGATGCTCTGTTCTTAGCTTAACTAATTATATCTATGATGACCTTATGTCAAACTAGGGTTAGGGCTTGAATATACCTTGTTGAGGGACACAATTCAATCCATACCTCTAATTGTTTCTTAGAAAAAATGTTAAGGCAGGTTCTGTGGAGAAAATATGAAGCTTTAAATGGTGAACACAGATAGTGTTAGCCACACATAGGCTTAGGGCTGGCTCTCCTGGAAGACAAAATAGCCTGCAGGGGAATTGAACTGAGTCAAACCTCAAGAATCTCCTCACCCAAAGTCCCTTTACCATTTGCCTGTGAAGACACCATTAGAAATATGCTGTTGAGTAAATGTTTGTATTCATTACAATTCAAATATCCCTCAACAGAATAATGCTTTGAGCTGTTTGATTTTTTTATGTCCTTAGAATAAATGAGTTTGTCAGCTTTTTCCTGAAGGCAGCTTTGGATGTAGAGGGTATTAGAACAGTGGGTAACTAACAATTTAAATAGAAGTCAAGACCACCAGAACAGAAACTTGCAATCTGTTGAACTGGGGGAAGGGGAAGAGCAACTCTTCACAACCTGTCACTAGACCACAGAAGGACAGGGCGAATAGTATGATGAGAATACAGTAATTCTGCGTTTCCTGTTGCATTTTGAAAATATGACAAGAGCATCTGAAAGAATATATTCTTCCTAACTGTGTTCAGTTAAGCTTGGGGGAAAGGGGGAAAACAGCTTATTCTTCTTCCTCTACCAAATGCCTCAAATTATTATGCTGAATGAGTGCTATTGAATTTCTATTTTCACATCAGTTTGCTCCCTAAATTGTACTGTCAGGCTGGTTTTACTCTTCATCTGTTTGGTGTTTTTGTCCCTGGTTCTCATGTATCTCCTGAAAGTTACACATCTAAAAGAGCAAAGACAATGAGGGGCACCTGGGTGGCTCAGTTGGTTAAATATCTGCCTTCAGTTCAGGTCATGGTCTTAGGGTCCTGGGATTGAGCCCCAGGTCAGGCTCCCTGCTCAATGAGAGAGTCTGCTTCTCCCTCTCCCTCTGTCCCTAACCCCCACTCGTGCTCTCTCTCTCACTCACTTACTCTCTCTCTCAAGTAAGTAAATAAATAAAATCCTTTAAAAATTTTTAACAAATAAAAATAAAAGAGCAAAGAAAATGAAAATGCACTTCGCAGATGGTTTAAGACTGATTGACTGGACCATAGAAATAAACTCTTAAACATGTCTATTTCTTGTAAGAATATTTCCTTAAAATTGTATGTTATTTTTAAAGCCTCAAATAGATTTTTTTTTTTTAAAAAAAGCTTAAATAATACACAATGGAATAAATTTGTTTTAAAAAAATCCTACAGATAAGTTTTGTCAGTATGGATAAATCTTTATTTTACAAATGTAAACGAGTCCATTTATTTATCACCATGGTATAGATGTCCACTCCTCAATCACATTCTTCTTTTCCTTGAAACATATAAAAATAGATCAGACCGGCACTAGAGACTATATTTCTGCAGTTCTTACAAAAGGCAATGAACACATAGGTCCTCTGACTATTGCCCCAATTGGATTTTTTAAATCTGCATCTTTAAGTTTTTGATAAGATAAAAATAAAATAGAAAGGAGACAGTTGTGTCAGGCATGTGCGTGCCCTAGTCGTGTGCACAGTTCTGTGTTTTTACAATGGAATAATAGATCCCAGCCTCCTAAGGGAAAACACTGTTGATCAGATAAGAGTATTCTGCAATAACTAGTGAGCAGATTCTCCAGGAGCGAAAGGTCTGGAAACCATGTGTGTCGTAGTGGAATTAGTGGAGTTGATGCCAAAAAGTGATACCATCCACTGGGGCCAGAAAGAACTCTGTAATGTGTTCATGGCCATGTCCCTCTCTCCCTGTTAGCCTCCTTTCTCGTAAACATCAGGCGGTGGATCTGTTCTGAGTGCATTCTTTTTGAAGTCAGGATGCTGAGCTTTTGAGTCAGTTGGTGAAAGGCCATTAATTCTTCATTTCCATGAGGATTATATTCACTACTCAATAGAAACGATGTAGAAAGTGGAGTTTTACTTTCACATTTGTCCCTGAAAAAAAAAAAAAAAAGTCACGACAGGACATAAAAGGATGTGGAATTTGTGTTATTGGCAGCTCAGGCAACATTGTTGCATGAGGTTTTTATCACCCCTGGGAGTGAAAGAGCACAAAGTCTTCCTTGTCGCACAAAATGAATGCTTCTCTGTGGTTTAGAGAAACCATGAAACCCCTTCTCATAACAGGAAAAAAAAAAAAAAAGGTCCTCCTTGGATGAAACCAAATGGTGACAAATGAAGAAACAACACTAGAAATAGGATGAGCCAGTGGGGAACTCAGTGAGTTACCTTTTCTTTTAGAATTAGATAAGGTTGTTTACCCCATAAACAGGCCTCTGTGAGCTTTAAAAACTCTAGCAATCTAATAAACTTCAGTGTAGCCCTGTCCACTAGCCATTGCAATTCATGCCTATGTTGTTTTCCATTGGTTCCACACTAATCCTTTATGTTTATGTTTTGGAGGCGGGGATAGTTATGAGGGTAATGGATATGTAGTAAATGTTTCAAAATTTTCATCGCTCTCTAAACTTCTTTGTTCCTAGCATTTTGTTTTCCCCAAACATCATGGTTTCTGAAGATCCCAGGGCACCGCACATTCTTTCTGGGCAAAATATCTTACCATTGAGCACATACATATCAACATGGCACACTTTACCCATCCTCAAAACTGGTTTCTCTGCCAAATCTTCCTCATCTGACCAATTTGGTTGTTCCATCTTCTGCACCACCACAGAAAGTTCTACTGAGCTCTAGTATAGTCTTATCACATTACATTTGAGTTTTTGAATTCTTTAAAAGTGTAGGAATTATTTCATATATCTTTGTTTCACTGGTACATAGCACAGTATCCTGCAAATGATCGGTGCTCAAGGAATGGCTCTTCAGTTGAACTGAGTCAATGAATGAGGGGTGGGTGAGGAGATAAGCCAATGGACATATCTACACGTGTTGGAAGACTGTTACCAAATTCCTGAAAGGTAGTGAAGACTGGTGTTCTGTCCCATGTGATCATTTGTTCACTTAGTAGTGTTTCATTTATATGTTTACTTAACAAATATTTCTTGAGGATCGACTCTGTCCAGAGATTAGAATAGATGCCAGGAATATATCAAGACAGTTTTTGCTCTCAGTTTACTGAAAGATAACCCTGCTCCTGGTTTATCTTCATTTGGAGACTTTTCCCTCTTTAATCAGAGAAAATGCAAGAACACCACAAAAGATAGTATTCAGCATTACAGCCAATGTTACAGTCTATAAATATCTCTAGCTGAAAGCATGACTAAGACTCTACTGCTGATATTACCCAGCTGAGCCAAAAAGTGAGCTTCATAGCCTCAAAGCCACCTTTGTTATTTACTAATTGCTTTTAACCTTCCGGGCTGTGCATTCCTGCTACATTACTCCTCTTTGATTTATAGTGTTCATCCATGTTACTTTGTCATAGGTGACGGTTTGCTGGAAAGGTGGTTGTGCGCACTTTGTCTCTTTACTCCCTTATGAAAACGAGATGTTGCATCTTCAGAAGCTCTTTATCCAAGGACAATTTTTAGATAACAACCATAGTAATAAACACCATGCAGGTACCCATACTCACAGACACAATTATAGATCTTGAAAACAACAAATGGTGATTTATTATATTTTTGTAAAAAATTTGATAGTTTTGCATTCTAAAATGATACAGGTCTTAAGAACATGCCTAAAGGTTAACACAATTAAAGGGAAAAAAAAATCCATTTGTGAAAATCAGACTTTCAATATTCCTGCAATCATGCATGTGATCTTGTCACAGTATCTGATAAGGGAAAGAAGATTTAAGATAGATTGCAGTTACCTGCACACCCGTTTTTCTGGCTAATTAATGAATTATATTCACTGAGAGGGTACATTTCATTTCTTCTTGGTGATGGAACACATTTCATCCTCTTTCAAATTAATCATGCTATTTTCTAAGTTAAATATACTCTTGCATTAAATAATAAGAAAAAAACCAAACTTTTCTTCTTTAGAGAGTCAAGATAGGAACATTGTCAATATTTCAAATTTTTATGGCATGTATATTTCCAATTAGAAGCACAAATTTAAATTATCAGTTCTACTTGTAAATTGCCCCTTTAAATTATTTCTGTTTTTTTCATCAGTCATTGTCTTACCTTCTCCCCCTCCACTTACTGGTGCAGCTTTCTTATAAATACATTCTACAACTGAGATAGATCAGGTTCAGGGAAATGTCCACTTGGCATCACCTGTCAAGACTGGTGCGCTGGGACAGGAATATGAGAATAGCATGTAAATGATTTAGACTATTCTACTTTTGCAGCATCCTGCATTATGATGTTTCCTAGGAAGGTGATTTTAACTGGTACTTTCATGAGTTAGAAGTAAAAGCTGTGTAAATATTAAAAACATATACAGAATACTAAGTGAAAGTAGGTCTTATAATGTCCACAGAGCAAGCAAGTCCAAGTAGCATGCAGTAGAGACATACGCACACTTTTTTTTTTTTAATTTGAGGATATAGCCATGTAGAAGTCTTTCAAATTAACAAACATGTAAAACATTTTTTTAATTAATAATAAGGTAAATTCTGCTTTGTTTCTAGCCAAGTACCATTACCCAATAGAAGTAAAGGGGCTATAGTATATTTTTCTTTGAATATTGTCCTCTGGTGAATTGTGACGCTTAGCATTCCATGTGTGATGACTGCATTAATGAGAAAATCAATTAGCCAACATTCATTTTACCTAACGAGTGTCTGCGGATGCTTTTCTTTTGCCTGAAGTGTGTTTTTCCTGTCCCTGAATTCTCACCACAATGTTACCTCTTCCGGGAAGCCTTACTGGACATCTCTGTCTATGTTGGATGCTTTACATCTCTATTCCCGTAGGATGGGAAGGGGTAGTCACTAGTGGGCCAACCTCTAAAACAATCTAAACTGAGAAAGAGCACTTTGACTTAGAGGAGGTGTAGTTTATGTTGAAACCTGAGGGATTGCTAAAGTTGGCTTTGTAGAAAGGAGATGGAAGGACCATCTAATGATTTTCAGTGAAATTTAAAAGAAAAAAAAAGGAGTAAGTGTGCACATTTCCACTTAATTAAGAAAGGATAAAAAATTATATAATGTTAGGACAATTGGATAATCACATGTAAAAATAAATTTCCTTACCTCACACTAACTACAAGATTAATTCCAGGTGAATTAAAGATGAAAATCTAAACCAAAGCAAAACTAGTTTTTTAAAATTGTTAGATAAAAATATCAGAAGATAGTGTTATCATCACCTCGGTTAAAAAAGACAGCTTTTTAAAAATCATAAAAATAAAAATTATTAAAGAGAAGATTAATTTAACATCAAAACTTTAAGTATGACAAATAAAACCGCTATAAACAAAGTTAAATCAGACAATAGTCTGTGAGAAATTGATTACAAACTATATAACAGATAACACAATTATACCCAGAATATATAAATACCTGCCATTCAATATGAAACAAACAAACAAAAATATCATTTGGAAAAATGTGCAATGGGCACCTGAGTGGCTCAGTTGGTTAAGAGCCTGCCTTTGGCTCAGGTCATGATCCGCGGGTCCTGGGATCGATGCTGAATTGTCAGGCTCCCTGCTCAGCAAGGCATCTGATCCTCCCTCTCCCTTTGCCCCTCTCCCCACTCATTCCCTCTCTCTCTCACACATAAATAAATAAAATCTTTAAAATAAAAAGAAAAATGTGCAAAAGTATAGGCAGGAAGATTCAAAGAAAATAATAGGCTTGTAAATATATAAAATGACGTTCAATGTTTTTTAACCAAAATTAGAAAAATAACTTTTTTCATCCATTAATTAACAAAAGTTAAAATGTTTTGACTGTAAAGTTTGGCCTCAGTCCTGGGGAAATTGGCATTATCATTTCCTGTTGGGTGGTATGAGTTGGTTTAGCACTTTGTAGGTCACTTAAGTAGTAGAGTGAACATCTTTCATATTCATGGCTACCAATCAAGTCTGAATAGCTTTTCCCCATTTAGAGATATTTCAACATTATGCATCCTACTTTCTTAACATAGAACTACCACAGTTGTCAGAGCTCAAACTTCCAGCCTCCCTTTTTAGGCGGAGCCCAGGCTTGTGATCCCCGTGCCATCGGTCGGAACCACTATTACAAAATTTGTATTGAGAAGTGAGAAATGCAAACAGAAAGGCTGGGGCTGGGGCTTCTGTTTTCCCATTTTCTCTCTCTCTCCCTCAGTCTCTGTCTTGCTTTGACTCTCTCACTCTCTCTCTCCATGCCCAGATGTCAGCAGAGGCTCCTCCTTTCAGTAAAAATAAGGGCAGCCTGGAAAGATCCCCAGTGGCTATATGGACAAGTTTGACTGGCAGAATTGGCCTCAGTAGGGTTCCCTCTAATGTTCACTGGGACTGCTTCAGTGGTTGTGGGTTCACTGTAAAGCCAGCTCTGCGGTGCTTCTTGGGACATTGTTTCTGGAAGCACAGACTAAATTGAGGAAGAAGATTCTCCAGGACTTCCAGCAACCTTGTGAAGCTCCCAATACCCATATATATATATATATTCTGCTCCACCAGCCAATCAGCTTCTGTTGTGTTTAGTCAAAAACCCTCATTGATAGAAATTTTATGGGAAAGAGTAGAAAGGGAGGAAGGAGGAAGGGGGAAAGAAAAATGTGCTACCTTATACTCTAGTAATTACAAAATATACCATAGCACATAGCTTAAGACATTCTGACCATAAGTACACTGTGTAATAGGAAAAAAAAAATGGCGGGGGGCCAGAATATATATTCCTCTGAATTGGGAAATGGATAATAAGATGCAGTATAGTCATATAACAAATATATATTTATTAAAAACACAGATTTATATAAAACATACCCTACAAAAACACAAGTCTATGTATCTTTTATTGTTACATAAGTATCTATAAATCTACTTCATTTCAAATCTAAGAGAAGACAGGGAAGTCAAGGAGAGAATGGAAATGGGTAATGAGAAATTGAAACTCCAGCTTCGTTTATAATGTATCACTCAAAGGGAAATGGATTCCTGCCTTTCTAACAGGTTAAAAATAAATAAATCTAAACACCAATGTCTATGAAATCTTTCAAAGAATTATGAATTACGAATAGAAAATGCATAGAGTTGATTACAAATAAATACATATATATATCAATAAATAAAATTTCCAGAGGCTCCTGGGTGGCTCAGTCGTTAAGCGTCTGCCTTCGGCTCACAGGTCATGATCCCAGGGTCCTAGGATCGAGCTGGGCATCGGGCTCCCTGCTCAGCAGGAAACCTGCTTCTCCCTCTCCCACTCCCCCTGCTTGTGTTCCTGCTTTCAATAACGCTCTCTCTCTCTCTGTCAAATAAATAAATAAAATCTTTAAAAATAAATAAATAAAATAAAATTTTCAGCATCAGTGTTTGAATGGAAGCACTATAATGAGATGTAAGTATATGGACATGCATTTTATTTGACTCAAGAAATGTCTTCCATCTCCAAAAGTCACACTACCTGACAGGAACTTCTGAAAGACTTTTGAAGGGAACTAATTGATATGGTCTCCAAGTGCAAAGTGGTACATAGTCCTGATTATTTCACAATTTATGAAGTGTGCCAACAAATGAGATTAGAAGATTGAAGATCTTTTATAACCAAAATAGCTTCTTCTTTGCAGGTGTGTTTCTTTCAGGATCAAGATTAAGATATATTACTATGTGAAGATTTTTTTTTTTTCCCTGTTCCCAGAAGATGTCAGTTGCTACAATAATCAAGTGAGGAGTTAAATTTACTTTTTAAAATGAGGTTTTCAAATTATAAAGCAGATTATAACCATGCCCCAGAGCCATCTTCTTTCTATTGCATTATTCTTACATAGAAGCCTTCGTGATTCTGATGGCAGAGATTAGCTTGAGTAGGTGGTACTGAGTTAATTCATATCCTGGTTGCCCCGGGAGACCTAAATTTAAGCTGCCTATTCTTTCCTGGGGTGAGAAATAAAATGAGTCGAGTGCCATTTTCTTGGGGCTGTGCATTTCAAAACCTAGGTTTTGTCTCATTTCTTCTCTTAGAGTTACCATTTATTTACATTTTCTCTACAAGGCAGGTTTTACACTGCCAACTTTGGTTGAACATCAGGGAAACCAAAAGGAGTTTGTTGAACATAGAACTTCGGAGTTTAGGTACTAAATGAAATGAATGGATCCGTGAATAAGTTGAATGGTGATTTCTAGTTCATTCATTCACTTGTAAGTCATTCAGAGACAGCACATTTAAAAATCATTAGGTGGGATACAATCACATTGAGAGATTGCTTACCCAGATAGTGACACAGTGAGGATACTCTATCTGTACCTCAGTGATCCTCCAGTTGGGAAACATTGCTCAGTGGTTTCCCTGCTCCAGACACTGGGCCAGGTGTTTACAAAGATGAATACATCAGTGTCATCACTCCCAATGAGGACTTGTAGTCCGGCATAGTCAGATGTATAAATTGATATTTTCAAAAAAATTCAGAGCAAAGTGGGGTAATTCTTTATATCCTCTATAATTCCAGTAATGAAGCTCTGCCTATGTTTTTTAAAAGGACTTAATATTACTTCAGTGAATTGATGTTTATAAAGTTCATTATAAATACAAAACCATTTCTTATCTGATGGCCTTCTTTCCTAATGTCTTTGATTTAAAGAAACACAAATACAAAAACAGGTCCATGGTTTTATCATGCCATTCACTGTTGTCATCGGGTTGAGGGGTTAAAGCTAGAAGCTACCCATATCAGAATTGATTAAAATCAACCCATACTTTGTGCCTAAATTATTTTCTGTGGCTACCTAAAGGGAAACCTCTCCTGCTCTTCTACAGCCTCTGATTAAGAAAAGGGAAAAGACAAGAAACATAGTCAAAAGCTGCCTGACCTTTTGTACAGAGCTGTTGTCAAGACTGGTACCATTTTGCACTTGTATGATCAGAAATTGCAACAGTGTTGCATAAAATAGAGTCAAATGACGGCTATGCATGTAAAACAGGACTCCGAGTGTCTTCCTGCACCCTCCTCTTAATGCCTTCTCCCAGTGCTCGCTGTCTCCACGGAAACAGCATCTCTGGGATTCTGTTGAAGTGTATTTTGAAAACTGCCTTCACCTGAGAAGTTAGCATACAACAGAGCTGTCCATGTCTCTAGTCCTCTCAGATCATTTTTCTAATGAAAAAATATATGTAGAATAGCATTTGCTGAGTAATGATCAGAACTTTGTATTATTTCTTCTTTTTCAAAATTTGTGAGGTATTCAAAATAATTATCATGCCCAAAGTGTCATCATGCTATTTAAAAGTGTCATGTGCATAGTTTCTTTGGTTTTTTTTTGTCAGTTTTAATAAATGAATAAACAGATTTTAGTTCAACCAAAGCATTTGGACCATGCTTCCAAACTGCAGAAAATATCCAAAGCAAGAACCCTGGATCAAGAAGCAGGAGGCATAGGTTTCTGTCCAAGATTTACTACAGACTAGTGTTGGATCTTGGTCAAGTCGTTTCTACTGGGGCTCAGTTTTCTCAAGTAGCAAGTTGAGCCTAAACGAGATGATGTTGAAAAGGTCTCCTTAACATTGCCTCATTCTCTTTGTAGATTAGGACTGGTTTTACTTAATGAATGATGGATTCCATGGTCCTATTTTCCACTGATGATTACCCAATGCCCAATATTTTTGTCTATGATCCTATTCTCTGTTTTAATCAGTGTTCTGTCCCTAATATTCTGTCCAAGTCTTAAAAGAACACTGAGACCAGCAGTAGCCTTATTATGGATTTGCTTCTTTACATAAATTCATGGAAAAGCCAATAAAGTGTAGATCTGTGCTGTGCAATTCTATAGCCACTGGCCACGTGTGACTATTTAAATTTAAATTGAAGTTAATTGAAATTAAATTAAGTTAAAAATTTATGTTCTCAATTGCACTAGCTACATGTGGCTAATGCTACCTCATTGAACAACACACACATGGAATATTCCCATCATTGCGGTACATTCTATTGGATAAGCCTGGCTTAGATCATTTCTCATTTCTATCATTGAAATGTCCTTTCTAAGTCTTAAGCAAAAAGGAAGCCTTGTGCCTGAGGATTCTGTTCTAGCTATGGACAATGTGACTTTCATTTGAGAGCAAACTAATATTTGCAAGGTGAAGTCCTAATACTCGGGAGAGTACCTAACATGTCTGACATCTATAAACAGCTCTCAAAGTATTTACTGAATGAATAAATAAATGAGTGAATAAATTAATTCAAAGACAAGTTTGGTAATTTTTTATCAAATCTGAGGAAATCAGCTTAAAAATAATTAACTCTTTTTGTAGCAGATGTTGAGAGAACATTCCCAGTGGAACAAAAATAATGTCTAATGTGGCTTTAATGATTTGGTCATAAACTCAAGTGCCTATGTACACAGGAAGCAGGAATGTCTGTAATGAATTTAAGAGACTAGATGTAAGAAACTTTAAGGAGTTGCAGGCCTATGCCAAACTAAGGGAAACTTTCTACTCATTTTCATGAAAAAGAAGCCAGAAATCTAGATATTTACATGAAATTTCTTAAGTTTCAAAGCTGACAAATAATTACCTATCATCTACCTAGTAATGTTGACTTGGAGTACAAAGCAATATTTTGGGTAAATAGTAGATCAGGTACTTTTTTAAGCTTTCTAAATCATAAAATTATCTTTTTGAGAAGTTAACTCTGCATTTTCATAACTAAAAAATAGCAGTGCCAGGAAGAAAACTCCAATACTCTGGGGTTGATTTTTCTTTTCTTTTTCTTTAACAAACTTACGTTAATGACAATGAAAAACAATTTTTTTAAAAGGATTCAAGAGGTGCTATATTTATTTTTGCACAACAAACTATCCCAAACTTACTACACTAAATTTTTGGAAAATACAAACTGCCAGTCTTTTTTTAAATTAATTCATTTATTTTTTCTTTGTTTATTCATCAAATACTTTGTTTATTCATCAAATACTTACAAATTTCCACTATCACCCGAATACCCTGTTAGCTTCATAGAAGAATAGGACGCAACTTAGCTGCTTACATAGTAAAATAAAAGCAATAGTTATGCAAAGCCCTATTGTAGAGGAAAGGGTTATATGCAAAAATCTCACCGGGGGATGACCTTAGGTCAGCCTCTCTCATTTCTTACAAATTGGGGATTAACTAAACTCAACTAGGTGGTTCCTTCTTAGGATCTCTCAGGCAGCTAGTAAAGCAGTTGGTACTGGTGTTCTCTTCAGGGCTTTCTTATTTAAATGTTTGGCAGTTAATGGCAGTTGTTCTCTAGCACCTAAGTTAGTTCTCTGGGACCTTAGGATGTTTGGTTGAACATTTATATGTGATCTGTCCATGTGACCCAAGTTTCCTCAAAGCGTGGTAGTTGGATTCCCAGGATGAGTGTTCGCAGAGAAAAAGTCAGGTAGATGCTATCATTCCTTTTTGCGACTTAACATCAGAGGTCACATAACATGCCATTTACCATACTCTCTCAGAACAATCACAAAGACCTACCTTTGTTGGAGGGAAGGTACCCAGGCTCTGCCTCACGTAAGTCGAGGGAGCATGGCATGTTTATGGAAAAGCATGTGAGACTAGAAATTGTCTTCCAGCTGTTTCATTGGAAAATACAATCTACCATAGAAGCTTATTTTTTTATCTTTCTCTAACAAAGCATTCACTTTGTTCACTCATTTATTCACTCATGATTTTTTCTTCAAGATTGATTGTATTTCTACTATGAGTAAAAGATTTAATATCTGAAATTCTCACTTTTTCTGACCGAGAAAAATTTGGCTAATGATATAGTTCCAGGGAAAATAATGTAAAAATATTAATGTTGACACATGGTCCCTGGGGGCCTATGAAGAAAGGCTTATTTGGGCTGAGTAACTTTGTTGAGCCCAGCTGCCGGCTGCTACTGCAGAGAGGTCTAGAAAAGTCCTCCTGACAAGGCGTTAAGTCTCAGAGACAAGCTGCCTCAAGAGGTGTGACAAGCACGGTGCACACATAGCATATGACACAATATAGGACAAAGGAGTGATTGCAGAATGTAAAATTGTTCATTGACCTGCAAATTCACCCAACACAGAAGTGCTGCAAGTATTTTGTTTCTTTCTCCTTTTTTAGGTTCGAGATGAAAATAAAAGTCATTTCTATAATACTTTACATTTCCTCTAAAATGCATGTACCCACAACAAAGAGAACTAGCTGGGCTTAGGGATAGTTTCTCTACATCATGGAAAATTGAGATTGTTTAACATGGTGACTAAAATCAAAGTGCTTTTTTTTTTTTTTTTTTTAAATCCCAACTCTGCCACGGGCACCTGGGTGGCTCAGTCATTGGGTGTCTGCCTTCAGCTCAGGTCATGATCCCAGGGTCCTGGGATCGAGCCCCACATCAGGCTCCTTGCTCGGCGGGAAGCCTGCTTCTCCCTCTCCCTCTGCCCCCTGCTTGTGTTCCCTCTTTCGCTGTCTCTCTCTCTCTCTCTGTCAGATGGGTAAATAAAATCTTTAAAGATAAATAAATAAATAAATAAATAAATAAATAAATAAATAAAAATAAATCCCAACTCTGTCATTTTCCCATTCAATGCACTATGCCAGTTAAGCTCTCTTGCCTCAGTTTCCTAATTTGTAAAATGATGACCATAATAGTGTTGACCTCATAAGTAATTCTTCAAGGATTACATGAATAAGGTGCTTAGAACAGGTCCTTATATATTAGAAGTACTTGATAAATGTTGATTGCTTTTATTATTACTTGCAAACACTGATGGCTTACTCCACACTCTGTGATGACACAAAGGACTTGGAGAATGAACTGCTTGTAATCAGCCTCCAAGTTTAACTGGACTCCTTGAGGTGTGAAGGTTTGGGAATAGCTAGAATTATTCTTTAGGGCAATCTCAGATAAAAGGTAACTATCTCTCCTCATACTGCCCAGACTGGTGTCTTCTTATTGCATGACCTATAGGCCATATGTTTGCTGGGTTCTATCAAGCAAAATGTTCGCTGCAGATACACATGGCAGTAAATACTTTAATACAGAAAGAGATAAACACTACTGTTTTTGCCAGTAGGTGCTATCATATTAATCTATTTTCTGCAACTTTTCTGCCTTTCCAGAGCCACTTTCCCTGTCAACTGTCTTGGCCTTTTGCAAAACTTGCTTCTCCCTTTATTTCATTCCTCAATATAGCTTTCTATCTTCAGTGGCTGAAACACACTACATCTCCAGTAAATGTGGATTGAATTAAATTGAGTTAGAAATCTTTATTTCATAGGGGTATGTGTGTGTATGCAATTATATTCTTCCATTTGAAAATTCTCAGTTAATGATCATCAAATAGGGACTTTTTACTCCACTGGTTTCTTTTAAATAATAAGTAAATAATTTAAATAATAAGTAAAACACTGAGAGATAGAGAGGAATTGACAAAGAGAAATGCCATAGCCCTAAGTCAGTAACCTTGAAGTACATCTATCAAATACTGTTAATGTGTGTGACAAGGGAGCATGCCAAGAGCTTACACATGGCGCCTAGGATGGCTGGCAGCATAAAGATTTCCTGTAAAGACAATGGCCTCATCCTAAAAGGCATATTCAATGATGCTTTGATTTATTTATTTATTTTTTAAAGATTTTATTTATTTATTTGAGAGAGAAAGCATAAGAGGGGAGTGGGTGAGAGGGAGAAGCAGACTCCCCACTGAGCAGGGAGCCCGACACAGGGCTCAATCCTGGGGCTCCAGGATCATGACCTGAGCTGAAGGCAGTCGCTCAACCAACTGAGCCACCCAGGCGCCCCCAATGATGCTTTGATTTAAAGCAGGTGGTCTAAAGCTGTGGAGAAGCCACCATGAAGGTGGGCTATGTCCCTATACAATTCAATATGACAGAATGTCAGATGAGAGGTGAGATGACAGGCAAAACATAAAACAAGTTATTTCTATTGTCTATGACAGAATGTTTTAGCTGAGGGGACAACAGGAGTTAAAGTGGGATGGAAAAGGAAGAGTCTATGAGTACCACCTTCAAATCCATAGATTCTGAATCATGAAGGGCTTTGCCGTAATGACACTGAACTCTTAAACAGGAAAACCATAGGGAAATATACAGTCTTTCCCAGGGTTATGAAAATTAACATACTGGATGTGAGGGTGTCTGAGACAACAAATCCGAGTAAAGATTTCTCACTCCATTGTGCCCCTCCTTGAATTATTCCTTAGCAGTCACCTGAGTCTTTTCGGGACTGGTAACAAATATAAAGAGACACACATGAGTCCCCTAAAATAAAATCTGCATAAATAAAATCTGCAAATTTAGACATTTTTAAGGAGAAAAAGAGCATAAACAAAACAAAAACAAAAACAAAATGAGTGAAAAGCACACATCACATAATATTATCCATAGTCTCAAATACTATAGACAATGTGAGTTATTTTCAAAAAGAGCTAAAAAAATATAAAGGTTCAAGAAGAGAAGACAATGAAAGGAGATATGAAGCTAACTAGCAAACCTCAAGGAACAACTGATTATATATAAATATGGCCTAAAGACAACATAGTGTATGGAATTGAAAAGAACAGTGACTTACAAGTGATAAGGAGGCTACTACATGGGGACAAAGGAGACTATGTCAACATTATTACTGAGAAAGATAAAGAGAAAAAAACCCATTAAACATAAAATAAAGCTTTTCTGACATAAAGACCTATATATTCAGTTGAAAGTGACAATTGTGTTCTGAGACAAATTGGTAGAAATAATCACAGCAAGATATATCTCGGTAAAATTAATAAAATTTGAAGGAAAATATCATTTATACAAGTAGAAAAAAACCCCAAAGTTTGTAAATTGTTTTGGACAACATGGATTTGGGTGGTCTTATGATTCTCTGAAGACAGAGTATAAAATAACAGATAACATTCTGAAGGTAAAAGTGTGGTCCATAGGTTTTAAAGATTTATATGTGAGAGAGAGAGAGAGAGAGAGAGGGAGAGAGAACGAGCAGGGGGAGGGGCAGAGGGAGAGGGAGAGAATCTCAAGCAGACTCCCTGCTGAGTGAGGAGCCTGACTCCAGGCTTGATCTCAAGACTCTGAGATCATGACCGGAGCCAAACTCAAGTCGGACACTTAACCGACTGAGCCACCCAGGCTCCCTGGTCCACTGGTTTTATATACAGTCAATTTGGACTTAAACTATAAGGGTAACAGAAAATACTCTCACATTTGAAAGCCCACAGGACTACAGCACCCACGTGTTTGTCTTCACAAAACCACCTGATGATGAAATGTAGCCAATGATTACATGAAAAATAAAGAGATTAGAATGTGGGAATCGTGGTGAAGAGAAAAAGACACCAAAGTGATTTCATGCCAAGTTAAATGAATTTTCAAACAATGGCTTCATTATAAATTATAATAATGATATAGTTAATGCAAAAATGACATAGTAAAATATAATAAATCAATAGAAGGAAGATGAACATCATCTTTCCATAGTAAAATGTCAATGTTATACTAACAAGTATCTAATCTCATAAAGAAGTCAACATATTTTCCCTTATCTTTGGAGGAATTTTCTAAAGAACATACCTTCTTGGGAAGAAAGATTTTTTTTGAGTTCAGTCATGCATATATCTTCTGTTCCATTCAGTTTCTTCTCATTTGGTTACATTTGAGTGAAACTAAACCCCCACTGCTATTTTAAAAATATATATCTCCTTCTACCTTGTGTATGTGTATATAGGCACAGACAAGTGGTTATGGCATTGTTAACCAAATGTCAGTAATTGTTATTAATGATGGGGTTTTGTAAATTTTTATTTTTACCTTTTATGAATGACTTGATTTTTTATACAATATAAAAATTTTTATACATCATTTCTTAATAGTAACAAAATTTATTACTCCTTAAAAATTATAAAGCTATTTATTGCAAACAAAATTAATTTTTAAGGATGTCTTCTCAAGAAAGAGAAGATAGCCCATCCAGGAATTTCAAGCTTAACTTAATTCCTAAATGTATTATTATTATTATTTTTTTTTTTTTTTTTAGTTTACTATTTTAAGTAGGCTCTCCAATGTGGGGCTTAAACTCACAACACTGAGATTAAGAGTCACACACTCCACCAACTAAGCCAGCCAGGCACCCCAGTTTTTAATGTAAATTGACTACAGCTCTTCAGAAACCCTCATCGTGGTGTGTGTGTGTGTGTGTGTGTGCATATTTGAGTTGTTGGAGGATTATTTAAGGTTCTGATGGACAAACTACATCAGTATCAAGATATCATTCACAAACACTAGATAAAGCCAACAGATTCCTCAAGCCCATCAGTATGAGAAAATGAACAGTGTTAACCAAAGATAGTTGCCTGGGTAATGCCCCTTGAGGCTCCAGGTAGAAGGCAGGTGGCAGTCAAGGCATGCACCATGGTATCAAGAAGAAAGGAGAACCTGAAGCTAGTGCATTTAAGTTCTCATAATAAAGTCAGTCTTAGGGGAAACTGAGATGGAAATGAGAGAAAGGCTCATTTGTGATGCAGTCATTCTTGCTGTCAAAGCTTTCATGGCTTTTCAGCAGGCCACAAAAGGCCAACCCACTAGAATATGAATCAGATTTAGTCAAGGCCCCATGGAATAAGTAAGAGACATCGGACCTCCCTGTTTGGATCCTAATAGCTTTTTCCACCTCAGTAACCTCTCACTGTAAACAAAAAGCTAGGACTTTTTTTTTTTTCTCCCCCTTGAGGGTCCTGGGTAACTGTCAAAGATTTAATGGCAACGTGCAAATCCATGAACCAGCTTGTTTTGAATGTTTTCTCCCCATCAGCTGGCCTGGGGTTTAAAACATATGACATTGTCCCTTGTTTAGACTTGGAAGGATCTGATCACTAGGCAGAAAGAAAGTAAAGGTATGAGAGAAAGCAAAGAAAGATTTGCATCCCAATTTCATGCTTCAGCATATGGCAGAGGAAACACCACTTTTGGTAATGGGAACAGTTAATGATTTTTTTCAGTCAAATGAGGGTAATAAAAGTGTGTTGTGCCTTCTCACCCTTAATTTGCGAAATTGATTCCACTTGTGATCAGATAATGTTTAAATACATATGGAAGGCTGTGCATCCTTTTATTGACAGAGCTTTGTAGAAATATTCTCAAGATGGGCTTCTAACAATCATGGGTCTAGTGCCAAAACTTATACTTTGCCACTCTTTTTGACTTCCTTCGTGGATAATTTTAATCATGCTATCCAAAGAAACCATATCATATTTGCTGATTTTTGTTCCTATCTTTTTCTTCAGCATACAAAATACAAAGGATACCGTCCTACCCTGTTGCGGATTTTAGAAACTGTACTAAGCTTTTTTTTTTTTTTTTTTTTTTTTTTTTTGGGAGGGAGAGAATGAGAGAGCAAGCACATGAGAGGGGGGAGGGTCAGAGGGAGAAGCAGACTCCCTGCCGAGCAGGGAGCCCGATGCGGGACTCGATCCAGGGACTCCAGGATCATGACCTGAGCCACCCAGGCGCCCTGTACTAAGCTTTATATTAGAAAGCCTTAGGGAGACTCTTGAGTTCCTAAAAACCCCTTTATTCCCTATGATATTATTCCAAGACTCTTGGCATATTCTAGTTATGCGCTTGGTCCCTGAAGGTATTTGGGCATGCCACCCTTGGCTCCATTCTCTTGGTAAGTCTGTCCTGTGTATTGCAAACCACTTTGGAGATTCAACTCAAATGAGTAAGGCATGAAACTAGACGCTAAATTACATGATGTGAGTGACTGTCCATATATATGGCTTATCCCTGTACCTGAGCACCTAGCATAATCACTGATATTTAGAAAGTGATTAATATTGAGTTTAGTTTAGTTTTTTTTTTTTAGAAGAGTAAAAAGAAAAAAAAAAAAAAGAAAACTAGGAAGAAAGTGAAGAAGCAAATTTTCCAACAGTTCTCTTTGGAAAAGACTTTCCAACAAGTTTTCTCAAATCACTTCTGAATGGTTCCAGGTAGAGTTGTCCCAGTGAGAAATTGTTGGTGTATTTGGGCAAAGTGGAAGAGAAGCAGAACCCTCAGTTGTATCAGATGGGTTTCCTGTGACAGGAGACAGATGAAGAGGTGCTGGCTGATTCCTGCTTATGCTCTCTTCTCTCTACTTGTTTCTGTAGAGGGTTCTGCAGCAACACCAGGCTCAGGAGAAGACAGAGAGACAACAGCCCTTCGAGGACAACTCCACCAGCTCTCCTTTGAAACCCATTATGGCAGCTGGTTAGGAGTAGCTGCCCATATCCTCTTGTCCTCTTATGTCAGTGCTCAAGGAAAGTTGTTTAAGAACCTCTCCTTGGGATGCCTGGGTGGCTCAGTCAGTTAAGCACCTTCCTTCAGTCCAGGTCCTGATCTCAGGGTCCTGGGACTGAGCTCCACAATGGGCTCCCTGCTGGGCGGGGAGTCTTCTTCTCCCTCTTCCTCTGCCCCTCCACCCTGCTCATGCGCATGTGTGCTCTCTCTCTCTCTCAAATCAGATCTTTAAAAATTTTTAAAAAAAAAGAACCTCTGAGACTCCAGCTTTTCTTTTTTGTCCCTCATCTCTACAGTTTCTTTAATAATTATGTAACCTCTCAGTCCTACAATAAATCCCTCATTCCATAATAATTATAAGAGTTCTCTTTCTTTGAACCCTGACTGATACAGGCTTATTTTTTATAACACAAAATTCTGGAATGCATAAAAAATTCAAAGAGCCAAAATTAAAAAAAAAAAAATTCTTTTTCTCCAGTATATAATCCTAATTCCCCCTGCCCCAACCCCTCTCATTTTGAATCTACGTGGGTCAGGCTTTTCCAGCAATATTTAATAAAACCTATTTCTTTGCAGAGTCTTGATAAATTGTTAATTTAATTTACACAGGAAAAAAATAATACTCTTTCTTATCTATATAATTTACAATCTGTTCCTAACCAGGCACTGTTTCCATACATATTGGTCAAAATAGCAATCAAGTAAAAACGTGTGAATGGTTTACTTCTGGGTGAGGATTCTGGGTTCTAGGTCTGCTACAAAGTTTTCTTTCCCTCCGTGTTCTTTCTCTGACAGAGACACTGATTCATGGAGAAATACATACCTAACAGTATTAAGGCTTGCAACGTAAGCAAACATGTTAATGTCCCCTAAAAGTGCATTGCATGGTTGTAATCTGAATTTTCCTCTTATGTTGCTGTACTTATGTATATTTTCAACCTCTGGGCTTGTTTTAGAATAAAGGATTTTATAAGTATTTTATTAAAACTGTCAGAAAAGATCCTATTGGGCTTAAACATCTCATGTGCTACTCTAGTTTTATTATAAGATTAGGTACAATGTTATTTTCATCCCTGACATGACTTTCACAGTGTTTGAAATTTTGAGCATCACATATCTACCATTATCATTCTAAGCAGAGGACGTTCCTTTTTTTTTTTTTTTTTTCTCTTTCTCTGTCTTCACTCCTTTTTATCTACCTTCCTGCTTCCCACCTTTCTTCTATTATTTTATTTGAGGTTTTGTTGTTGTTTCTTGGTGTTTTCTCTAGTTGGAAATCACAAGGCCTCTTTTATATCCTTTTCATCATTTCTTTTTTTTAATTTTATTTTATTATGTTATGTTAATCATTATACATTACATCATTAATTTTTGATGTAGTGTTCCATGATTCATTGTTTGCATATAACACCCAGTGCTCCATTCAGTATGTGCCCTCTTTAATAACCATCACCAGCCTAACCCATCTCCCCTCCCTCCTCCCCTCTAGAACCCTTAGTTTGTTTCCCAGAGTCCATAGTCTCTCATGGTTCATCTCCCCCTCCGATTCCCCCCCTTCATTTTTCTCTTCCTACTATCTTCTTTTCTTCTTCTTCTTCTTCTTCTTTTTTTTTTTTTAACATATAATGTATTATTTGTTTCAGAGGTACAGGTCTGTGATTCATCAGTCTTACACAATTCACAGTGCTCACCATAGCACATATCCTCCCCAATGTCTATCACCCAGCCACCCCGTCCCTCCCACCTTATCGTTGTAAATCCATGTATATACCATCATGATTTTGTGAATTACAGTGCTAAAAATACAGCATTCTTCATATAACTACATTATGGTTATAAATAAAGGAAGAACATATTTTATTTTTTAAAGTCCTGATTAGTGATATCTCATCTCTTCTGGGTACTTTGGGCTAGTGAAATTCCATTAAGAGAAAGAAAAAAAGAAATCAATAATAGAAATTATTGTATCTATATTATTTTTTAATCTACATATTTGACTTAGGGACCTTATTCAGATATTCATAGAGATCTGTGTGTTTTGACACAGGGAATATTATGAATTTTAAATATTCTTATAAAATATATCTAATATATTCAAATATATCAAATATATCTAATATATTCTAATTTATTAGCACTATATTGACCTCTATATGAGGATAGAATGTTTTATCAGATAAAGCATAGTAAGTTATTTTAAAATATGTTTCTGTATTTATCACAAAGGAATGATGTTCAAGAAATTTGTTTTGGACTTATATAATGTATTGCCCTCTTTTCTAAGATATCTATGCAAGTGATTCTAATGCTGCTAATCCTTTTGATTCTTTTTTTTAAAAATCTTTTTTATTCTGCTTTCTGTAGATGGGACAGCAAATATCCTTTATTGTGAAAGATTTATTTTCTGCACCAACATAATCGAGTCAATCAATAAAACATAATGTTTCCCCAGGTATTCTGCTATGCACAACACATTTTATCAACAAGTGCACGTTAAGAAAACACCTAAATCCCCCTCTGACAGACATGTCACCTTAGAGATTTAAAATAATAACAATAAAATAACCATATACCTATAGCCTGGAATTTAAATAGCTAAGTCCTTTTTTTTTTCCTTATACAAAGTTACTTGGATATTTATGATCTGGAGTCCGAATATAAGTTTCCTGAAACTAAAGTGGTAGATTCTCTAAAGAATTTTTGGTAAAATATCAGCAAGATGGTGGGATAGAAGTTTCCAGTGTTCTTCCTCTCACAGGGACATCAATTCGAACAATTATCCATGCATGAAAATGCCTTCACAAGGGCTAAGGATCCCATGTGAGAGATTAGAGGTCCTGAGTAGAGCACAGAAACAAGAAAAGACTCCTTCAAGAGAATAGGAAAAACGGTTTCACATTATCCCAGTCACCCTGCCCCCAAATCTAAGCGGGCAGCAGAGAGGGCTTCCCCATGGGTCTAGGGGAGAGGAGTGAGTACCTGACTTCATCCCAGACACCGGCACCAGGCCCTCAGACTCCAGACCCTTGATCTGCCCCAGCACTAGGATGGCCTCAGAGATCTAACCTCTAGGCAGAGTCCCATGGCCCCAGGCTGGCCCCAGTAGACACCACCTCCAGGCCAGTTCTGAGGGGCCCAGTCTCCCAACCTCCCAGATCCAGGCCTGCTCTCTCAACTAGGATGAAAGACTTCAATGTAAGTCCTGAAACCTTAGAACGGTTGGAAGAAAACATAGGGAAAAATCTTCTTAACATTGGTGTAGGCAATGATTTTTTGGATATGACCCCAAAAACACATGCCTAAAAGCAAAAATAGACAAATGGTATGCATCAAACGAAAAAGCTTCTGCAGAGCAAAACAAACAATCAGCATAGTGAAGGGACAACCTACAGAATGAGAGAACATATTTGCAAACCATATATCTGGTAAGAGGTTAATATCCAAAATATACTAAAATTAAAGCAGAAGAATGGTAGCCTGCTCAGTTAGGATCCTACAGCTGACTTTCCCTTGTTTGGTCTGCCATATTTCTAGAAGTGATTCTTGGTGGCAGTGGTAACAAATTACCACAATCTTGGCACCTCAAAATAACATCCATCTAATAGCTTACAGTTTCCATAGGTAAGAAGTTCAGATGAGCTGGACTTGGTTCTCTGCATAGACTCTTCACAGGTCAAAAATCTAGATATTGAACAAGTCCAGGTTCTTATCAGAAGGCTCTGGGGGATCATCTGCTTCTAGGCTCATTCAGGATTCTAGCAGAATTAATTTCCTTCTCATCTGTTCCATGTGGCCCCCTCCACTTTTAAGTGAACTGAAGCAGGTAAAGTGCTTCTTGAGAATGTAGGAGCATAAAGTAGTATGCATGGCTGAGCCCCTTTTTGGTTCTACCTTTCAGAGCTAACCCACTGTAGAGGGAGTGCATTCTCTACCACCCTTCACCATGCAGAAAGAGAATCTGGGCCTGCAGAAAGCCCCATGTTTGCTTAGTTATGCCAGCAAAGGCATGGAGGAATCTGTCAAATTCAAGACAAAGTGACAGCAAGCCAACTTAACTGCAGATCGAAAGCTACATCCTTTAAAAGGCTTTAAAGGTAATTAAATGGCATTTTGTACTCTCCCCCCATCTGTTTGACTCTCACTTACTGAGCTCAGAACAAGCCCAATACTTTCAAACTTCATAAGCCCCAAAACCTCAGTTTCAGTCCATCCAGAGTTGGTTAAACTCTAGGGTATCAACTCATGCATCCAAGAACAAAGAAGAGTGGTTAAATAAACAAATGCCAGTTCTGGAATTTACAATGCAGTGTGCTTTTCTCGTGGACAGGAATGCATGTCTACTATCTAGGGCACCAGGTTCTCTGGGGTAAGGCTCCGTGAGCATATGAAAAATTAGGTAAGAGTTTGACTGATGGGTCCGATTTTAAACAAAGCACACTAGATGATCTTGAGGGGTATTCTATCTAGGTCATGGAAAACTCTGATGAGATGTCTTATTTTTGTTTTATTCTTATATTTTAGAATCAGAGAATTTCTGTTTGAGACCTGATCCTGCCATTTGCTGTATAAACTTTGGTAAGTTTGACTTTTCTGAATTTCAAGGAATTCATCTCTAAGACATGAATAATAATACAACCTGCTTCATAAGGTTGTTAAGAGAATTAGATGATACTTATCATAGTATTTAATCCAGTGCCTGCCAAATGATAATTGTGTGTATTCACATGTATATATACACACATTATAGATTGAATATATATATATTACCTATATAGAATTTATTATATATCCTACCTCCTTTCATAAGCATAGACAAGTTCTTCATCTATGGTATCTTTTATGATCTCTAGTAAATGTTCTCTTTTTATATTAGTGCATCTTTAATTTATTTTTCAGACCTATTATTATAACATTATCTTATATCTCTTTTTCAACAATCATGTTTTAGTCACATGTTCATAATTTGGCTATCTTGTTTGGACTTGGATGATTTTCTTCCCTCTTTTAAAAACTCCATTTTCTCTCACATGATTTCATAGCATCCTGTGTTTTTCTTTATGTACTTTATCAAGTTTGTAAGTTTTATTTCTGCTTAGAGAACAATACCCACTTTGCTTACAACAGTATCTAACAACCAACACAGTGCCAGGTATGTAGTTGGTTGTCAATAAGTATTGAAAGAATAAATAATGAATAAATGAATGAATGAATAACATTCCCAGTTGAATTATGTCTTGTTGCAGTGATTTCAAGTTTTGGAGCTCACTACTATTTCCTTCCTTATGCATTGGTGAATGATCTAATTAGTATTAGCCTGGGATTATAAACTGAGGATCTTACAAAGTCTAGGAAGTAATGTACAGGAAGTAAAAGGGGCCATGTGTAAAATGACAAATGGCAGTTGGCATTCTTTCTCAGTGTCAGGGAGGCTGTAAACTGTGGTAGGGATTGTGGTAACTGGAAAGGTGTGCCTGTCTAAAGATGAGTGACCCTTCTCAACAGCTAGATACAGATATAGATATAGATTAGATATAGATATAGATAGATATAGATATAGATAATTACTCAGCCATAAAAAAGAATGAAATCTTGCCATGAATGGAACTAGAGTGTATTATGCTAAGAAAAAAAAGTCAGCCAGAGAAAGACAAATACCATATGATTTCACTGTCATGTAGAATTTAAGAAACAAAATGGATGAACATAGGGGAAAAAGAAAAGAGAGAGAAACCATAAAACAGACTCTTAACTATAGAGAACAAACTGAGGGTTGCTGGAGGGAAGGTGAGGGGGATGGGTTAAATGGGTGATGGGTATTAAGGAGGGCACTTGTGATGAGCACCAGGTATTTTATGTAACTGATGACTCACTAAATTCTACTCCTGAAACTAATATTACATTATATGTTAACTAACTGGAATTTAAATAAAAATTTGAAACAAAAAAAAGTGATTAAGACACTATCAGTGGACTAACCAAAAGGATAATTTGGGTTTTTCTTTTTCATTTTTTTAAGATTTATTTATTTATTTGAGAGAGAGAGTATGCATGGATGGGGACAGAGACAGAGGGAGAGGGAGAAAGGAGATTCTCTCAAGCAGACCCCCCTTGAGCTCAGAGCCTGACGTGGGTGAGACTCAATCCCACAACCCCGAGATCATGGCCTGAGCCAAAATCAAGAGTTGGACACTCAACTGACGGAGCCATCCAGGTGCCCCTGGGTTTTTCTCCTATTGTTTTATTTTGTGTAGCTTTAATAACTGATGACCCAATTACGTTTTAGAAGATATGACCTTTCATTAGATGGACTGTCATATAATGGCTTGTAAGACTAGAGACTAAGAGAAGGCTCCCCTCACTCTAGAGGCACAGACAAGGGAGGCATTTTGACAAAGACTATAAGACTTACTAATACCATCACCAGGGTTTCACTGCTATGCTACTGCAAGTATTAAATTGTATATCTTCACCATAAAAGGAAAAGATGGTCTTAAGAGCAATAGTTCCCAAGACAAGAAACTTTTACAAGACAACACATTATAAGGTGCTTTTATCAGAACATTAAGTGAAAATTAGGCACAAAAAAATAAATTAGAAAACATCAGGAAAAACTTTGAAAAATGTCACTTTTGTTCAGTAACCTTTGATTCATTTTGCTATTTGATACCCACAAAAATCAGACACCATGATGGATTCGGTTGGTTATAGGTGCATTTAATATGTGATTTAATTGCATTTCCAATGTAGTAGGACATCTATTATTCTGAGAGAAAGAAAAGTCCAAATTCACTGAGGTTGATATATGCATCAGGATATTCTTAAAAGAATAATTCAGCATTCTCTTTTCAAGTCTGACTTCAAAGCACCACTGATAGATAAAGCAAGGCAGACTGTAATTAAAACCAATTAAATTCAAACAAAAGCAAAATTGTTTAAGTATATTCATCATCCAGTTTGAATCTTATTATTATATTCATTTCTCCTTCATTTCAGGGAACATGATTTTGTTAGTGTAGGGATACATCTTACAGTGGGAGGTGAGGGAGGGGTCTATATACTATTGTGGAACTCCATTACTTCTGAGGACTTGAAATGACAATGAAAAGAACAGCTATGATTAAAATCACAAATGCTTTTGTGTTTATTTATTTGTCTGCAATGTTATAGATCATAAGGAATATGTATATATAGTATTTTGTACCTGCGTATAGGGTTTATGCATATTGGCCAATAGTCATTGTGTTTTATTTTATCTTTATTTTTTATTTCTTTTTTGTCTTTGTGTTTTAATAGGAAGATTATGAGGATTAGATTAGAGGGAACCAAAAAAAAAAAAAAATCAATTGGTAGTAAGAAGTGGCAAGCAACAGGTTGTATGAATTCTCACTTCAAAATTGAATATTTGGGGAGCCTGGGTGGCTCAGTTGGTTATGTGTCTGTCTTCAGCTCAGGTCATGATCCCGGGGTCCTGAGATCCAGGTCGGCAGTGTCGGGGCGGGGGGGGGGGGGGGTCCCTGCTCAGCAGGGAGTCTGCTTCTCCCTCTGCCCCTCCCCCTGCTCATGCTCTCTCTGTCAAATAAATAAATAAAATCTTTAAAAAAAATGAGTACTTTGTGAAGCCACTTTTAATTTCTTAGTCACCAAGTAAAAAATACAGTTCTTGTTTGTGGGGAAGCCCAGTTACACACTGTAGTACACAGCATGAATGAATAGGTGAGTGTTTATACCGAAGGCCTACTAACAAGAAACATTTTTTAGTTCACCTAGATTTCGGAATTGCCGTATACTAAATGTGTCTCCTTCAAAATTCATATGCCGAAACCTAATCCTCAATGTGATCGTATTAGGAGATGAAGCCTTTGGGTCCTGAGGGTGAAGCCCTCATGCATGGCAATAGCACTCTTATAAAAGAGAGGGCAGAGAGCTTCATTACCCTTTCCTCCATGTGGAGAGATGGCCATCTAGGAAGCTGGTTCTCACCAGACGCAAAGTTTGATAGTGCCTTGATTTTAGACTTCCCACTCTCTAGAACTGTGAGGATGAATTTTGTTATTTAAGCCACCGGGTCTCTGGTATTTTGTCTGAATGGGCTAAGATAAGAATAAAAATTGTTTCTCTCCTTTTTAAGTATAACAATTTTTTTTCAATCAAAGGGGAAAAAATGTTTTCTTTCCCATTTGAAGGTGGAAGAAACAATTTACTCCACAAAACAGAAAGCCAGGGAAAGTTCAACTCCAAGAACTGTCCTTGTGGAATAAAGTGTTGGGAAGACTGATGGCCACTGGAATGACAAAAGAACAATCACAACAAACACACACACACACACACAAATTAAAACAGCAACAACTCGTAGTTCTACCTTTGCTAGCAAACTCCCAGGTAGAAAACGCTCACATGAAAAGTGATGTTGCTTTTTGTTTATTTCCAGACATGTGTGCCTAAGCAATTCATGCTACTGGTACATTATAAAAGATTTTTGGCCATGAGAAAGAAGGAAATCCTTCCATTTGTGACAACATAGCTGGACCTTGAGGTCTTATTGCTAAGGAAAAGAAGCCAGACAGAGAAAGACAAATAGTACATGATGTCACTTATATGGGTAATCTTAAAAAAAAAAAAGAAAAAGCAAATTCATATAAACAGAGAGTAGAAAAGTGGTTGCCAGGGACTGGGTGGAGGGGTGGGGGGGGTAATAGGGAAAGTTTGGTAAAAGGGTATGAACTTTCAGCTGTAAGATGAGTAAGAATGGAGTTCTAGTGGGGCGCCTGGGTGGCTCAGTCGTTAAGCGTCTGCCTTCAGCTCAGGTCATGATCCAGGGTCCTGGGATCCAGCCCCGCATCAGGCTCCCTGTTCCGCGGGAAGCCTGCTTCTCCCTCTCCCTCTGCTGCTCCCCCTGCTTGTGTTCCCTCTCTTGCTATCTCTCTCTATATCAAATAAATAAATAAAATCTTTAAAAAAAAAAAGAATGGAGTTCTAGTGTATAACACTGTGACTACAGTTGATAACACTGTATTGTATTGTTGAAACTTGTTAAGAGAGTAAAACTTAAATGTTCTCATTTTTGAAAAGATGAATAAGACAGGTGATGGACATGGACGTGTTAACTCAGTGGAAGAACTCTTTCACAATGCATACAGGTAACAAATCACAGTGTACACTTTAAATGTCTTGCAATTTTATGTGTCAATTTACTTTGATTAAGCTGAAATTGTAAAAATTTATTTTTGTAACATGTTCTGGAGTATGATGCATCTTGGAGTTTGTAATATTTCAGATATGAGCTGGACATGTGATTGATAAGGTGTCCAGAAAGGACTAGATACTCAAATGAACAGTCAGGTAGGGGTGGGGAATGAGAGGATACCATTCACCATTCTCAATTCTTTCTAGAGTTGATTACAGAGTATTTATGTCCTGATTGGTGACAATGCTATTCTTTATCACATGATAATTTGACATGTCTCTTCTTAGATCATACTAATTCTGTAAAGCAGAAAACTTAAAACACTTTTTGCTATTTGTTAGTCATAAATTCATAAGCACAGAATGTTAGAGCAGTCTCTAACATGGTGGGGAAGGACTTTATTCACTTGCCAGATAAAGAAAATGAGGTCCGAGAAAGATAATCAATGGGGCACCTGGGTGGCTCAGTCAGTTAAACATCTGCCTTTGGCTTAAGTCATAATCCCAGGGTCCTGGGATCAAGCCCCACGTCACACTCCCTGCTCAGCAGAGAGCCTGCTTCTCCCTCTCCCTCTGCCTGCTACTTCCCCTGCTTGTGCTCTCTAAATAAATAAGTAAGTAAGTAAATAAATAAATAAATAAATAAACAAAATCTTTAAATAAAATAAAATGTCCCTCAAGAAAGATAATCAATTTGTACCACGTCACCCAGTGTGGTAGACAGAATACTGGGTCCCCAAGATGTCACATCCTAATACCTAAAAAATCTTGCCAAAGTCAGAAGGGTCTTTGCAGATGTGGTTGAATAAAGGACTTGAGATGGTCACATTATTTTGGGTTACTCAGAGAAAAGCAGGAGGGCAGAGTGAGAGAGTAAGAGTTCTGACTTCAGAAGCAGAATTTAGAAGCCAGAAATGTCAAGGAGTGAATTCTCCCCTCCAATTTCCAAAAAGGAATGCAGTCTTGTTGACCTATTTAAGACGTCTGAGCTCGAGACAATAAATGTGTATTGTTTTAATGCACTAAATTTGTGATGATCTGTTACAGCAGCAATAGGAAACTAATATACCCAACAATGAAGTTGTATAAGCAAGTCTAAAAACAGTGGGTCCTAAGTCCAAGTCCTGTGGCTATTCTACTATATCATATTGCACTTGTAAGTCTGTACCCATCAGTACACATGGATAATGTTCTAACCAGATCATTTTATCCAAAGTTAACTTACATTTACAGAGCCCTTGCTGTGTGAAATTTCCAGGACTAGGTGCTAGACAAGAACAAATAGGAAAAAGGAATATATTTATACACATGAACAATCATACCTATAACAATGTCATTTAATGTAATAGCATGATATTCTCTACTCTTTAGAGTCTGCACAGGCTAGATATCTTTACTAGGCTGGTAGCACTGCATTGGGAGTCTTAGTTATATGATCTTTTAAAAATACTCTTGGTCTACCCAACCCTAGCCATATGACAAATGACTACAGAATACCCTTCTCATTTTTACATAAAACAACATAGACATAATTTAGATAATATATATTAATCTGAATCATGTGAAATAGCCAATATCCTGATACCTTCTGAAATGTGGAAATGGCAATTTTATAGAGTTCAATTCTATAAATGCCTGTGGCAGACACTGTAAGGTACTACCCAGGTGCCCCCTCAGAGAGATTTGTTGCCCTGTTGTTGGGTTTTTTTTTTAAGATTTTATTTATTTATTTGAGAGAGAGAGAGCAAGAGCTCATGAGCAGGGGAGGGGCAGAGGGAGAGGGACAAGCAGAACCCCCACTGAGCGGGGAGCCTGACTCAGGGCTCAATCCCAGGACCCCGAGACCATGACTGAGGCAAAGTTAGGCACTTAACCAACTGAGCCACCCAGGTGTTTCTCGCTGCCCTATTTTGAAAGTGCTGTAAGCACTTGAATATTAGCCCCTTGCCTGAAGTCATACAGTTCCTAGATCTAATGACAGATGACGAAGTATGGAGTTTTGGCTATCTTGGCCCAAGTGGGGACAACTCTGAAAGGTCATTCTAGTTCTAGAACTTCTATGAATTGAGCTATTGCTGTTATGAGACCTGCATCACAGCTTTACACCTATTTCTGCCTGGTCCTGCTTCCTTTTCCTTTCTTCCAGAGTCATCCTAAGGACACTCCTGAATAAACATCCTGCATTCTTACCTCCCAGAGAATGCAACTTGCAACAATGCCACTTAATATAATAACATATAAAATTCCATGATATATAAAAGCTCAGTGTTATGTCTGCACTAATACCTTGATGTCATGGGCTGGGAAATTGCCATCAGGAGCCAACCTTCATTTGTCAGTGTTGTTCCAGTATGTCTATGGCGTATTTGTTATAGAACTGTCCATCGATCATGCACTGATGATACACATTGCATCAACACTCGCTGTGTGTTATGGAGTAGTAATGAAAATATAAGTCAGGGCTGTCCAGTCTTGCCACCCTTGTCTTTGTGCCTTGGTTTCCTATTCTATAAAATATAGATAATTGCAGGTACCACCTCATCTGCTGGTGGTGATGATGTAAATGTTACATGAGTTAATACATGTTAAATCTTCAAATGGTTCCTGACACTTAGTAACCACTCAGCAAATGTTGGGTATTAGCTATTATTTCTGGGTACTAAGTCCCAAGAGTTTCTCTTGTATTATCAATCTCTCTTCATTGACTCTTGACCTTTCAGTATACAAATATTCTCAGCCTCCTACATGAACAATCAAACATGCAAGCAAACAACTAATGTCTTTGTCTTTTCTTTCCCTCTTTTAGTTACCCTATTTTTTCCCTTTTTATTTTTTTATAACAGGTTGACCTCCAGTCATTACTTTCTAATGATTCGTTCAGCCCCAAAAGAACTTGCCCCCCACTCCCCACCCCAAGTTTCAACCATTTGGTTAACAGGAAAAACAGCTATAGAATCCAGTTACATCTCCAATCCTGTTTAAAGTTTTGTCTAATTTTATTATTTAAATACTCCATTCAGGGAGCCTTTAGTCTTTGTGATACAAGTGTTCAGCCTCCCTCAGAGCCACCCATTCCCTTCCTTAGTATAGGGCATCCCCATGAAGGGAATTTCTCTCAATAATTGAAGAGTCAGCATCCTTGGCATAATGCCTTCTAACTCCTGTGATCTCTGGGACTTAATTCCATGTCCACCTGTGTGTTGCTTGTTCTGTTGGCATTTGTGGCTGAGATAAATTGTCATCTAATCTCTTGTGGCTTGTTAGATCTCCCTCCCTAACTCTTCCTCTATTACCTGACCAATAAGTGGTCTGTAGACTTCCAGATCCAACCAAGTTATCTCTCCAGCCTGCTGGTCTGATGATTTACCTTCAACTACAGAGGCTAATCACATCTATCTTCAAACCCTTATCATTAAACTTCTATCACCATGTCTTGTCTGAACAGGCTTAGCTAGCTAGTATACTTATCCATACCCTCGAAATAGATGCTCAGAGAGCAGAAATCAGTAATTCAATTTTGACTTTTTTGCCTATCTATTCTTTTCTTTTCTCCCAACTGCCCTAGGCCTAAAAAGGGGGTGGGATTTTCTGTTGTCTCCTGTCCCCATACCCATCCTAGATCATTTTCTTTCCTCTAGCTAAGACATACAAGTTATCTTCTCATGACTAGGGAGACCTCTATCAGATAAGCCTTTTAATATCAGTTTCTTGATATGCTAATGCACATGATCTTAGCTGAAGAATGAGATAAGATCTTTCATGATAATATTAAATACTAAAGGGTCACATATATCTCTTGAACTAGGGACTAGGTCAACTAACTTGAAGGCTTTGCAGTTACTGTTTTGTGTGTACCACGGGGCGGGGGGTGGACTGATTGGTTTAATGTTATATTGCTCTAGTCACGTTGAAATATGCCTAGTTACTCAAATGCCCAGTTATTGTGCATATTCTGCTCTTTTGGCCAAGAATGCCCCCATTTCCATTCTTCAATTGAAAACTTTAACCTACCCTTTAAGATAGAAATCAGATCCCACCTCTTCTGTGAAGTTTCCTTGGATTTCTCCCTGGATTTTCTTAACATTTCTTAACAATTGCCATACAATACCTATTAGTTTCAGGAGTACATCATCATAGTGATTTGATAGTCCAGTTACCATCTGTCACTATACAATGTTATTACAATATTATTAACTATATCCCCTATGCTGAAATTACATCTCTGTGACTTATTTATAACTGGAAGTTTGTACCTCTTAATCCTCTTCCACTATTTCAATTTATTTAATATAACAATATAAGAGAGATCATAAGGCAGTACATGATTAATAGTGAAGTAAGCAATACAGACAGTAGTTCTTGACAAATTTAGAGGAGGGAGAGATTGTTGTAGTCTAAGATGGTTTATAAAATAATAAACGGGAAAATGAGGTAAACTTGAAATACAAATGATTAGTACAGATTCATCTGGTATCTACTGATTAAATCATGTATACTTGTTTGTTAAATGTATGTGTCTTATTTAAAAATATACCTATAACTAAAAATTTACCTCTGTGTAGGTGTCTCAAAGGTGTCTCAATATTATAGCAATTTGGTGGGTCATCTGGATTTATCATGATTATAGGTTTATGAGGGTTGAGAGGTTTAGTTATGTAATACTTAACTCATAACTTCATGTATTAATTCATTTAGTCAAAACATTTATTCCATATCTGCAATGTATAATGTACTCTGCTAGGGCAGATGGGAAACTAAGATGGCTAAGATTCTCTCTCATGAGCTTATAGTCTCATAGAGGGAGATAAATATGTAAACAGATAATGCAATAAAATATTATAAGTCCCATTAATAGAAATACACAGAGGGAATTATTGAGCATAATGAAATTACTCAATTCACAAAGCAGAGAATTTGTTTAGTCTAAGTCTTGAAAAGTGGATACATGTCTACAAGGTGGAAAAATACAGAAGGAGAAAGAACAATGTGAGAAAAAAGCGAAGATGAGAAGTTTGGTTTATTTGGAAACTCTAACAAGTAATTTGCTATGGTTGTATCGTAGATGCACCTAGCACACGGGTAGTTGTTGCAGTAGAGAGCAGAGGACATTTCAGGAAGAATTGGATCATTTCTCCTTTAGTCTCTTTCTCTACTGGGAAAAGATCCCTCTTAACTATGTTCCATTTTACTTTTATTTTTAAGGATATGTTTCTTAGAACTTCCGTCTCCTCAAAAATCTTAGGCACCCCTCTGAACCTCGCAAAAATTCACTATCTTCCATGAGATGTAGGTTTTAGATGTAAATATTCCATAATTCCTACTTGTGTAACCTAGTGTTTCTCTATTTCCAGTGATAACATATAGCATGTTAAAACTATTGAATCTTTTTTTATTTTATTATGTTATGTTAATCACCATACATTACATAATTAGTTTTCGATGTAGTGTTCCATGATTCATTGTTGGCACACAACACCCAGTGCTCCATTCAATACACACCCTCCCCAATACCCATCACCAGGCTAACCCATCCCCCAACCTCCTCCCCTCTAGAACCCTCAGTTTGTTTCCCAGAGTCTATAGACTCTCATGGTTCATCTCCCCCTCCTATTCCCCCCCTCTTCATTTTTCCCTCCTACTATCTTTTTTTTTTTTAAACATATAATGTATTATTTGTTTCAGAGGTACAGGTCTGTGATTCAACAGTCCCACAAAATTCACAGTGCTCACCATAGCACATACCCTCCCCAATGTCTATCACCCAGCCACCCCATCCCTCCCACCCCCCACTACTCCAGCAAACCTCAGTTTGTTTCCTGAGATTAAAAATTCCTCATATCAGTGAGATCATATGACATGTCTTTCTCTGACTGACTTATTTTGCTTAGCATAATACCCTCTAGTTCCATCCACGTCATTGCAAATGGCAAGATATCATTTTTTTGATGGCTGCATAATATTCCATTGTATATATATATATACCACATCTTCTTTATGCATTCATTTGTTGTTGGACATCTTGGCTCTTTCCATAGTTTGGCTATTGTGGACATTGCTGCTATAAACATTGGGGTGCATGAAATCTAACCAAAGAGGCAAAGAATCTATACTCAGAAAACTATAAAATACTCATGAAAGAAATTGAGGAAGACACAAAGAAATGGACAAATGTTCCACGTTCATGGATTGGAAGAACAAATACTGTGAAGATGTCAATGCTACCTAGAACAATCTACACATTCAATGCAATCCCTATCAAAATACCATCCACTTTCTTCAAAGAAATGGAACAAATAATCCTAAAATTTGTGTGGAACCAGAAAAGACCCTGAATAGCCAGAGAAATGTTGAAAAAGAAAAGCAAAGCTGGTGGCATCGCAATTCCGGACTTCAAGCTCTATTACAAAGCTGTAATCATCAAGACAGTATGGTACTGGCACAAAAACAGACACATAGATCAATGGAATAGAACAGAGAGCCCAGAAATGGACCCTCAACTCTATGGTCAACTAATCTTTAACAAAGCAGGAAAGAATGTCCAATGGAAAAAAGACAGTCTCTTCAACAAATGGTGTTGGGAAAATTGGACACCCACATGCAGAAGAATGAAACTGGACCATTTCCTTATACCACACACAAAAATAGACTCAAAATGTTTGAAAGACCTAACTGTGAGACAGGAGTCCATCAAAATCCTAGAGGAGAACACAGGCAGCAACCTCTTCGACCTCAGCCACAGCAACTTCTTTCTAGAAACATCGCCAAAGGCAAAGGAAGCAAGGGCAAAAATGAACTATTGGGACTTCATCAAGATAAAAAGCTTTTGCCCAGCAAAGGAAACAGTCAACAAAACCAAAAGACAACCAACAGAATGGGAGAAGATATTTGCAAATAATGTATCAGATAAAGGGCTAGTATCCAAAATCTATAAAGAACTTATCAAACTCAACACCCAAAGAACAAATGATCCAATCAAGAAATGGGCAGAAGACATGAAAAGACATTTTTCCAAAGATGACATCCAAATGGCCAACAGACGCATGAAAACGTTCTCAACATCGCTCAGCATCAGGGAAATCCAAATCAAAACCTCAATGAGATACCACCTCACACCAGTCAAAATGGCTAAAATTAACAAGTCAGGAAATGACAGATATTGGCGAGGATGCGGAGAAAGGAGAACATTTGTACACTGTTAGTGGGAATGCAAGCTGGTGCAGCCACTCTGGAAAACAGTATGTAGGTTCCTCAAAAAGTTGAAAATAGATCTACTATATGACCCAGCAATTGCACTACTGAGTATTTACCCCAAAGAGACAAATGTTGGGATCCGAAGGAGTACATGCACCCCAATGTTTATAGCAGCAGAGTATAGGGATAGAGGGTACATACCTCAGTATCATAAAAGCCATCTATGAAAAACCCACAACGAATATCATTCTCAATGGGGGAAAACTGAGAGCTTTCCCCCTAAGGTCAGGAACACGGCAGGGATATCCACTATCACCACTGCTATTCAACATAGTACTAGAAGTCCTAGCCACAGCAATCAGATAACTAAAAGAAATAAAAATCATCCGAATCGGCAAAGAAGAAGTCAAACTCTCACTCTTTGCAGATGATATGATACTTTATGTGGAAAACCCAACAGACTCCACCCCAAAACTGCTAGAACTAATACAGGAATTCAGTAAAGTGGCAGGATATAAAATCAGTGCACAGAAATCAGTGGTATTTCTATACACCAACAACAAGACAGAAGAAAGAGAAATTAAGGAGTTGATCCCATTTACAATTGCACCCAAAACCATAAGATACCCAGGAATAAAACTATTGAATCTTATCACCTTGCCACACTACTGTCTCTTCATCTTACTCTTAGCTCATTTCCTTTACCTAGCTCAATTATTAATTCAGGTACTCTTTACAGTGACCCTATAAGGTAAATGCTATTATTATATCCATTTTATGGAGGGGAATACTAAAGCATAAGGTCACACAGTTAGTCAATGTCAAATCTGGTGTTTAAACTAAGGGGTTTAACTGAGGTTTAAATTTCCACCACCATGTCTATCCACTTCCTTACATCTAAGTCTATATAATTGGTCTTTCCTTTACTATTGAAGACCAGCCCTCCATGAGGTTCTACCACCTATCTCTTATTCAAGGACATCATTAATTCCACTCTCTTTTTGTTGTGCATCATCAATTTGCCCATCCAGTGCAAAATTTCTGATGGTCATACAAATATGCTCAGCTGTAATATCTCTCATATCTACAAAACCTCTTGACTTAACTTACTATCATCGCTATCAACTCCATTTATCTCCCTCCTTTTGAGGGTAGGTCCAATGTTCTTTTTTCAGCTTTTTTTCTTATTTGACATGTCAGCAGCTTTGGACATAGTTGATTATTCTCCCCATGAAATACTTTCTTTACTAGATTTCCAAGACAATACAAATCCAGGACTCTTCCTTAATGACCTCCTTGTCACTAACTTTGCTGGTTCACCAGCATCTCCCATATCCCTATAAGGGTCAATCCATGAACATTTTCTCATTATTTTTAAAAAAACAGAATTAATTCCCTCATCAATTTCATCTAGTCTCATATTTTTAAATGCTGTCAATATAGTGAAAAACCCAAATTTGTGTTTCCAGCCCTGACTTGTTCCCTGAACTTCAGATTCATATATGTAGTTTCCTGTTCACCTGTCTGTTTTGATATATAACAGGTGTCTCACACTTAACATACCTAAAACTAAGCTCCAGTCTTTCCCCAGTCCCATTACAATTGGCTTCTCCTACATTCTTTTTTTATCTCAATAAAAAGCCAGTTCATTCTTACAGTTGCTCAGACTAGATATCTAGACTTCTTTCTGATGTTTCTTTTTCTCACATATCCTACATCTTATGAATCAACAAGTACTGTCATCTCTACTTTTATGACATGTTTAGATTCCAAACCCTTTTCATAACCTCCACACTACCACCATGGTTCAAGTCACTATCCTCTCTCAGATGAATTCTTTGTTTAATCTGTTTAACTAACAGCCAGAGTGAATCCTTTAAAATATGTCAGGTGACATTTTTCTGCTCAAAACACTCCATTGTCTTTTCATCTCACTCAGAGAAAACTTGAGTAGATGGCCTATGAGGTTCTATAAGACCTTTCTAGCCCCAAATTATTTCTCTGACTCATTCTCCTCATACTCAGGAGGATGTGGAGCCCATTTCAGGGTACTCATTGTTTCTTCTTGTTTCTCAGGTTTTTTTGAATTTGCTATTCCTTCTACTTGGGAAAATTATCTGCTCAAGTACCTGCAAGACTTGTTCTCCCAAATTCTTTCAGGTCATCTTGTATGGTCACAGGATTTTATGCATAAATTTGTATCAATCCTTTCCCCATTCTGGCATTCACCATCCATGTTTTCTGTTTTAGTAAATTTCCATTCATATATGAGTACCTAACATCCTATATATTATTATTTATTTACTTGTTTATTTTGTTTCTGTTGAAAATGTAGGCTCTAGGAGTTTACGCTTACCATATTCACTTACTTATTCACTTACATATCCCTAGTATCTTGAACATGAAGTAAATGAATGAATATGCAGAAGTATATTAGAAATCAGTTTAAATGTTTTCTAGGAAACAAGGAAAAGAAAGAAGGAAAGGAAAGGAATATGGACAAAGGAAAAGAAAGAATGAAAAATGTGTTTTCAGCTTTTTTGTTCACTTTTTAATGTCAAATGTCTGCAGACTATAAAGATATAAATTCATAAGAACCTTTCTATATCAAAATGCAAACTTCATAAATTGCTGTTTTTTCCCATCTTGCTCTGTCTATGCTATTGTTAGTTGGAAAACTGTAGGCATTTTTGTATGTTACTATTCCAGATTTGGTCAGAAATCAGCATTTTTAATAGATTGAGAATGTTTATTAGTTGCCTTTGTAACTTATTAGCAGCATAATTATCTCTGCAACTGAATTTTCTCATTTATGAATTGGGGACGATAATTGAAATACCTACTTCTCGGTATTATTGTGAAGATTAAATAAATTATAAACATTTCTGATATACTCCCCTCCCAACACACACCTTTATGTTTTATAAATAATGAAACATGAGTGTGCTATGTTGGTAAGAGCTTTGGAATATAAAAATATTAGGTTTAATTTCAAGGCTGTTACCTACTAACTGGATGATATTTTGAGTTACTTTCATCTCCCTGTGCCTCATTTATTCTCCTTATCTGTATAATGGATATCAAAATTAATACCTCAAAGGTTAATTGTGGAGAAAAAGCTCAACACTATGAAAGGCACATATTAGATATCCAATAAATATTATTTTTTTCTCTCCTCTTCACAATTAGTCTCCCCTGTTTCTCACCTCAAACACCATATTTGAGGCCTCTCTTTGAGATTACACAGGGTAGTAGGAAAAAGTTTCAGTTAATAAAAATTTTTAGAATCTGAAAATTTGTGTTTCTATGTAGTGTTTTTGTTTATTATTAATAACAATATTATTTTTCTTCAATATTCTTTTTGAGACGATTTGGGTAGACTGCCTAATTGACCAAGAACTATAGGTTTTCACACAAGTTGGACAGCTCTTCAACTCTTGTCATTGAATCATCAACATATCAGAGCTGACTCAGAAATATTGGTACCTATCTAAAGGATTGTTACACAGTGATTTTGTTAAAGAGGCACAGGAGATTTTGGAGTAAATGTTCAAATCATAAAATACAATATGTGAAACTGAAGCAACATGAAAGAAAATATGAGATTTGCAAGTGTGTGGGGTCTCTGATCAAAAAACCTGTATTTGAGTCCTTACCTTGATTCAGACCCTTCACTACTTTGCTTCTGTGCCTCAATCTATGAAATTGTAGTTATGCGTTATGATGTTTTTCAGAATTGCTACAGAGATCAAATAAATTAATCAACCAGAATGTGATAGGTAGATTCTAAATAGTTAAATAAATGTTTGCCAAACAACATTATTAATGAAGATTAGCTATATGTGTGTGTACACATTAGCTATATGTGTGTGTTGGTGCATGTATATGCACACACACAGATATATTTGACCTAATCATTAGTAATTCAAGACTATTTGAGAGCAATCTATTGGTCAGTGAAAACATAGAATAAACTAATTGAGAAATAAATGTGAAAGAGAGTGAAGACAGTCTTCTCTTACCTGTTTATTCTTTCAAAAAGCCATGACTGATGACATTCTAAGCACCAATATATAAGAGTATATCCATGGCCTCATTTTAATTTAACTCATTTGACATCATCACTGAATCATTCCTCTATGTATGGCAGTATTTTTAGATGACTTTTCCAACGGTCTCCATTTGACTTAGGAAGTATTGCCTTGCAGTCTTGAAAAATAATGGATGACCATCCATTGTCGTTTATTATTTTGTATAGGTAATGCTTGCTTTTCAACATTGGATTTGTATAATTAATTCATTAGGTTTAGATAATATGTCTTCTACTGTTTTAACTTCACATATTGTGGGGAAAGATTTCTGAAAACATATAGTGCAGGGATTCAACATATATTATTGAAATGAGGGTGGGGTAAATGGCATAATTAGAGTATTAATTTGCTCATGTAACAAACTGTTGAGTAACTGTTGAGTATATACTATGTATTTGACACTGAGTCTTTGTTAAGCTTTTAAGTATACTTCATAATTTATGTAGGAATTTCTAATGATTAATCTTGAATTTGATGCTGCTAGTTTTCCTGCTTATGATCTATTAAATTATATATATATGAAATCATATAGCTTTGGTTTTGGTAATGATATGAAGTTCATTTAGTCCAATTCCCCCAAGCAATACATGAATTTCTTCTTCCATTTGATATGGTTTTCATATTTGTGAGTAAACCTCTCACTAGTGGGACAAGTTGATATCCAAATGGTTGATATAAAATAGAAACATATGAAAACTTGGAAAAATAAAGCTAAGGGTTTTTTAAATTTATTTTTAGTTTTTGGTAAATCTGGTGTAGTCTAGATTTTTATTTAATGTTAGTAAAATTCACATGTTCTTAAAATATATTTTTAAAAAATCACACAGTGATTTCAAGCTATCACCATAGCAACTATTTGCATCAGAATAACTATTTTTTCCCAGAGCTATTTCTGTAACATTAAATCCTTGATAATACTTTATTATTTGGTATCTGTTAAGTCCATATGCACTTTAGCGTCTAATTTACTTAACAAATTATGTCTGACAAGAGAGAAAACTTACAGAACAATAAACAACACTATTAATTACCTCATGAAGCAGGAAACCACTATATTTGTCAAGTAGCATTGTGTCTTCAAAATAATGCCACCAACTAATTAAGTATGAACATATTCCATTATTGGGATATATATCCTTTTTTCAAATTTATTCATTATAATGAAGCAAAACCAGAAACTGGGACTAGTGAAATTGCAAAATTGCAATTATTAGAGAGGCTTTTATCCTATTAAAAACAAAGCAAAGGAAATGGAAAAAGGAAGAAAAGTTGTCTATATGTAAGAAAAAAATGTTGCTGTGGCAACTGCGTGCCATTTGTTAGTTTTTCTTCATTAGACTCTTGAAGGTAATTACATGATGAAAGAGAAAAAATGCCATTTCAACATAAAACAATAATTTCATGGGGATACATATTTCTGTTTTCCCCTTGAATATTTATTGAGTGCTATTTTTATTTGAGAAATATCCGTTTTCTTTTATTTATGAAGATTTAAAGGGGACATAAGGATTCCACAGACCTGAGACCATGGTAGTTTACTTTCACTTTTTTTATTTTTCCCGGTTGGAAGAAAAGGAAGGTATAAATAAAGAAAACCTTGCAAGAGAGAGCAATAAAGTGCAGTTTGCTTCCATGGCCTCTAGGGCCTCATAAGTTTAATGGTCCATAATTTAGGTGAGTCATGTTATCTGTATTTTTCTTATTTTGTTTTGTTTTGTTTTTTGATTTTCCTTGAGCACGGACATATATCTGTAGGGCATATAGGGTGCATTGTTCAATCTGATGGCTTAGGTGGTGGTTGCAAAGTGCTGAACATGATGCAATTTTACCTAAATGTTCCAACCATATATTCTAGTTGCTACATATACCTACTGGGCTACTGGGCGGTCAAAGGTTGACTTTGTAGAAACAGGAACTTTCACCTTCTCACCATGTCTCAGCACCAGCAGACACTTCTCCCTGTTACTCTTACAGTTTCTGTGTCCTAATGCTTCATTAAATAATGATATGGCTTGATGAAGTAGAAAAGTATATCAACTTTGATAAACCTATAACTCTAATTTACCCTGGATATTGTTTTGAATTTCAAAAGCACTAGTATGATCTAATACAGGGGTGCCTGAGAATTGCCTGATTTCTATATCCCAGAATAAAATGTTGAATTCTATATTGTTCAGTTGCTTCAGCTAATATTTGAACAAAATGCCTTTGCAAATCACCGCTTCACTAGGGTGCTTGAATTAGTGTTTCACATGTGAAACTTACCTATTTAAAATAAATAATGTTAATTTGAACATGTAAACCTATGTTCTTTATACACTCGATTTATTTTTATATCAATAGCAATAGCTGGAGGAACCATTTATCCCTGTGGGTTTTCACATTTTGAAGCAAAATTAAATTGTTTAAATATTTTTAGGGTTACAAGTTGCCATAAAACTACAGGAAGAAGAAAAGGGTCTTAGCCTTTGAGGCTATAGAGAGCTTTCCAATAATATGTAAATACTAAATCTTCTTGGGTGAGCATGATTTTCTCCCCAAAGCAAAACTATTTTTCTTTCTGATGCTGGTGATGGCAGCATGTCATTTAGAACTCAGTGACTTCCTATGGGAGTTGCTAAGACATGTTCAGTTTACATTGAGCTGCCAAAGTCATCTTTGTCTCAGTCCAGTGGCTAATAAAATTACAGTGTTAAGCAGTATTGAAGAAAATAACTCTGAAAATACAACTTTAAATGGAGCTTTACCACTGCCTCTAGCTTCATGCCTGCCTGGAGATCATCAAAGCTCATCTTGTATTTCTTGAGCTTTCCTTTTTTCTCCTTGTTCTACCCTCAAGGGCTTCCTAATTCCTCAGTCCCAAATATACACGTCCAGCCTAAAGGTCCAATTGTTGGTGCCCGCTTATTTCATATCATTATGGTCTTCTAATGCTGGCCAAAATTTCTTTGTTTCCAGAATGGATTTCATGGAAGGCTCTGAATGTGACTGCAGTTATTCCATTAGCCTCGCATTTCCCTTTTTCCCTGAACCTCTTGAATTTGTAGAGCAATGTATTTTCACACTAAGTACTAAGAGCCCACGGGAACCTAGTAAATAATTGCTTGTGAGTTTATGTGCATTCACGGATTCAAGAAGTGGTTATAATGCATTACTTTTCAACTGGTAGTGAGGAGGAACAAAAGAGAGCTATAAGAGTTACTGCTCTTCTCTACCTGCTTTTTATCCTATCTTCAAAGAAAACAACATATAAATTGAACAAATCTATTGAGAGAGATAGATAAAAGATAGATGGATAGCTGAATGCGAAGATATAAATATGAAGGTATTGATACAAATCAAAGTTGAGGAAGGGGTTAGTTCTATTTTTTCCCATTTTATCAGCCCCTGTCTTTGTGCAAGATGACAGCGTGTACTGTTCTTGAAAATCAGTGACTTTTATTATTAAGTCAACAATCCCAAATAAATCACAATAATGGAATGTTTGTTAAGGGAAGAAAACATTGTAACAATAGAAATAATATGTTTATTTTTTAAGAGAGAGAGAGAAGCAAGCTATTGAGAGGATTGAACCAAAGTGGCCGAGTGAGTTCTAATGCCAAACAAACCTCTATTCCTGTCTAAACTTGTAATACTTTTTAGATGAAAGATTTTAAGCATGTTATTTATCTTCCCTGAGACTCAGTTTTCTCATTGTTAATATGGGGAAAATACAAATAATACTGTCATAAGACTTTTGTGAGTAGAGAATGGGTAAATGCAGATTGGACACTGAGCATGACAGGGATTGATGTTAAAAATGGCCAGTATCAGCATATCCTTCCCATGTCATCATCATCATCATCACATTACCAATGCCATTTTATTTGTACTATGATTGTAGCTTTGACCAGAAAAAACACCTTTAAGTATTGGTATAGAGTAGTGGTTAAGAGTGAGGACTTGGAAATTCAACCGTAGGCTTTTAAATCACTCCCCACCACAAACAAGATCTTACATACTTCTTTTAATCTCCTAAGCCTCAGTTTTCTTGAAATCTAGCTAATCATAAAGTGATTTTATAGAATTATAGTGAGGATCAGCTGATATAAATTGTGTGTTTTCTGGCACACAGTAGGAAACTGTGTTAGTTTTTAATCACCACTATTATTGCTGTTAATAATATCTTATAGAATATTATTTTTAGTTTTTCCCCCTTCCTGCAACCTCTTATCTCAATAAATACATTCCATAGATGAGATGGTGTTTAGGGTATTCTCTGCTAATTGACTGAGAGAAAATACCAAAGAAATAGAGACTTACTTAGTAAATTTTGAGTTTTTATTGTCTTTTAAAATAAACTTTATTGAGGTATAATTTAAATGAGTGTATAGGCCAATGGGTTTAGAAAATGTACACTCTTAGAACTATCACCACAGGTTTTGGGGTTTTTAAGTTGACTTTTGTAACTAATAGCATGATGATTGTTTTTAGCAGAAAAAGCAACTTGAAAATGCAAGAATTTTAACTACTGGGATTCACCTCCCTATATCCTGCATGATTCAGAATATTATATCTTTGCCCTTAATAACCTATCAAAGACTATCTGACCCATGTTAGATGAAAATTCCATAGGCTGAACATAGGAGTAAGAAGGGTCAAAGAAGATGGACCCAGGGCCCTGCTTTCCAAATAAGGTGAAATGAGAGGTCTTGAGGGGTAACAGAAACTCCAAATAGGCTTGGAGGCTATAAAAGCAGAGGACAATCTGAGAGAGAACCCAGTAAGGTAGCCAGCTTCACATAATACCTGCATGCCAAGCATGGTTTAGGAGCAGGAAAAGAGGAGATGGCCAAATTAGATATATAGTCAGTGGGTCTCTGATACACTTAGCATTTTCTGGACAGTGAAGTGTGAAAACAGTGATGTTACCTGAGTGCTCAAGAAAAGCAGAAGTACTTGAGAGTGAGACACAGCTGAGAGGTCTGTGGTCAAGAATTTAGCTGTAGGGGCGCCTGGATGGCTCTGTCCCTTAAGTCTGCCTTCAGCTCAAGTCGTGATCCCAGGGTCCTGGGATGGAGCCCTGCTCAGTGGGGAGCCTGCTTCTCCCTCTCCCTCTGCCTGACAGTCTGCCTGCTTGTTCTCTCTCTCTCTCTGTCAAATAAGTAAATAAAATCTTAAAAAAAATGTAGTTGTAGACTAATGATTACAGAGCAGGTAAAACTTAGGTTGTCCCAGTTATTTACATGGATAGACAAAATGTTTATTAAAGGAACAATGTTTATCTCAGTATAGTTCATCATGGAGAGGTGGCAGTGACCAGTGACCAGATAGCTACCTTCCTACCCAATGCATTCATTAGCAATCAAATAGCCTCCAAGAAACTAGACTAAAACCCAGTGTGAGGCAAGGGAAAACTTTCAATCACTGAGTCCTTGAAGTGACCCAGAATAAATTTTCAAATCCTGCTGGAGATGAAGCTGAAAAAAAATTAATAAAAATTAAAAATAATTAGGGGGGGAGGGATAATTTTATTTCTACACCTGGTTTGTGGTATGAGATTTATACCTAGTATATTATTTATTAATGGAAACAAATTTGGGGGAAAGAATGGGGCAAGGATGGGATAGATTTCTCTCTTTGGGAAGCTTTCTTATATCTTAAAGTCTTAGAAAGAAGGTGGAATTAATAAAGCAAAACAAAACAAGAATGTTTTGTTTCGTTGATTACACAGTACAATATTTTTGAACCCATCATCCAGTTATTGATATGTTGACAACATACCTAAAATTACATTCCTTTTGTTTGGCTTTGCTGATGGTATTCATGTGCTCATCACATGACAAGCGTTAATTTGCTGACCACTGTTAACCCTGGGTTTCTTTCCCTCCTCCTTTTTTTTTTTTTTCCAGTTCATATATTTTTCTATCCATTAAACCGAAATTGTTGATGAAAGAATTTTAAACAAAGACATAGAATCAATCTTCCAGAATATCTCCTTTGAATATCAGTGTTTTGGAAGTAAGCACTTGGGCTTAAATGTGAATTACAACAGAAAAGAATCACTCAGAATAGTAAAATTGTCAGGAGGATACATAGTTAAAGGAAAAAGAATACAAATAAACAGTAATAAAAATCTTTACTCTGGGGTGCCTGGGTGGCTCAGTTGGTTAAGCATCTGCCTTCAGCTCAGGTCATGATCCCAGGGTCCTGGGATCGAGCCCCACATCGGGCTCCCTGCTCAGCAGGAAGCCTGCTTCTTCCTCTCCCACTCCCCCTGCTTGTGCTTTCTCTCTCGCTGTGTCTGTCTCTGTCAAATAAATAAATAAAATATTTTTTAAAAAGGTGATAAATTGGACTATTAAAAAAATTTTTAAAAATCTTTACTCAAGTGAATAAGATAGACAATATATTCTTTTTTTAAGATAGATAATATCTTCTAGGCATTCCTTTACTTAGTAAATAATAGTATCTTGATATTACATGTCAAAAATAGTAATTTTTGGTACTGTGGCTTTAGGGCTTCTGAATATGTCACCCCAAAATATTCCACTTCGGCAGATTGGTTATTTGGAAATAAAGGTACTTGAGAAACAGCCAACATTGGGGTGCCTGGATGGCTCAGTCATTAAGTGTCTGCCTTCAGCTCAGGTCATGATCCCAGGGTCCTGGGATCGAGCCCCACATCGGGGTCCCTGCTTCACAGGAAGCCTGCTTCTCCCTCTCCCACTTCCCTGCTTGTGTTCCTGCTCTCGCTATCTCTCTCTGTCAAGTAAATAAATAAATAAATAAATCTTTAAAAAAAAAAGAAAGAAAGAAAGAAAAAGAAGCAACCAACATAAAAAGGACAGTCTGCTAGTCCTTTGTCCCCTTGAAATTAGACGAATCTCACTTGTGAAGGGCACCCTCCCTTTTCACCAGGCTTCCTTATCACCAGCGACAGGGAATGTAGGGCCTAGAAGGCTAAGCAAACCTTGTTACTTCTTCAGTAGTTTACTATCTCCAGCCCAAACAGCTTTGTCTTGTCAGTTCTTCACAAATGTATTGTTTTTTTTTGTTTAAAAGGTATAAAAGCTTCCTGTTCTGGTCACTTCTTTGTGTCTCATCTCTTTATGGGGTTCCTGTATGTATTACATAATTAAATTTGTTTTTCTCCCGTTAATCTATCTTTTTATTTGGGGGGATCTTAGCTGAGAACCTTGAAGGTTACAGGGGAAATTGTTTTTCCTCCTTTCTCATGACTTATGAACAGTAGTCCATGTAGGAGACACGGAGAAGGGTAAAAAAATGTCCCTAAGAAATGTATGAGCCTGTGGGGATCAACTCAATTGATGCATCTATATGGTATTATTGAGGGGTAATATTCAAAATGCTTAACTGCTATTCAGCAGTGATAGCAACTGTACAGAAAATAAGTCTCTGCCTCTGTCAGTAACTTGTTTTCTGAACTTTGGGTGGACCTGGGGAATTCCAAGGGATGGACCAAGTCTGAGGCAGACAGATGGGCAACACTCAGAAGCTTGGAAGTTGGCCGTTTAACCTGCCCAATCAGAGGTATTTTAATGTTTTAACAATGTATGTGGTTGTGTCAATGCTACTGGCTGCATTTCAGCCTCAGTAATGGAGAGCTAAGCATTAACAACTGGTCAGTACTTAAAGGTAACTATTTCATGGTCAAAACTATTCATATGTTCAATTTTTAAGGAATTTTAAATAAAAATAGATAATTATAAATGTGTTGTGAAGGTGCTCTTGGAAAGTTAAAGAAATATCCACTTTCTTGTAAAATTGCAATAATGATAAAGTGAAACAATGGAAGTGACTTTATTGTTAGTGTTATAATAGACTTTATGTTGTCTGATATCACTATTCTAGATAATAGACACTTAGCCAGTTGTCACTTATGGGATCATCTTTACATTATATACTATCATCATCATCATCGTCATCATCATCAGTTCTTCAAAATCCCCCAAGAATTAACTCACAGAGACTAATCCATTCAATGGAATAAGAATATATCTAATTTCTTTTTTTTAAGGTTTTATTTATTTATTAGAGAGAGCAGGAGAGAGAACATGAGCTGGGGGACAGTCAGAGGAGAGGGAGAGGCAGACTCCTCACTGAGCAGGGAGCCCAATGTGGGGCTCAGTGCCGGGACCCCATAATCATGACCTGAGCCGAAGGCAGACACCCAACTGACTGACCCACCCAGGTACCCCTATATCCAATTTCTTAAAAAAATGAGTATACACACATAAAATATTTTATGACATAAGGATGTGTGATATTGTGATTTATAATATGAAATATGTATTTGGTCTTCTTCCCCATCCTGACACAGAGCTCCAAAAACCCTTGGAATATGCTATGATGAGAGCAATAAAGTTGTAGTTTGTTATGGAATGAAGTAACTTTTGGACCCTATCTAAAGACTGGGGGTTCTGGTTGCCAAGGGAGCAACAATCTGGACTTGTGATTGGCAACTGAAGTGTGTGTGTGTGTGGGAGGGACATTCTGGTAGGACCAGGATGTGATGCTATCTCCAGGTAGATTGTGTCATAATTGAGTTGAACATTCAGCTGGTGTCCAAGAACTACTTGGTGGTGGTGGTGTGGCAACCACCTCCCCCCACACCCACACTCTCAGCAACACACATTGGAATTATTTGGTGATCAGAACCCTTAGGAGGCATTTCATTTCATAAGCTTGGATTTGACAAATGCAGACTTTAAATCTGATTTTGACACAGAAAAACTCTGAAGTCTTTCTTTTAAGTCACTTAACCACAATAAGCTTCAATTTCATCCTCATTAAACTGTGATAATTATATCTACCTTACAGAGGGTAATGGGTTAAATGGAGGTCCTCCAAAAGATATGTTCACTATGTAATTTCCAGAACCTATGAATGTTACCTTATTTTGAAAAAGAGTCTTTGCAGAAGTAATTAAAATAAGGATCTTGAGATGAGATGATCCTGGATTATTTGAATAGGTCCTAAATCCAATGTCAAGTATCCTATAAGAGTATGGGATATAAAATGAAGAGGGAGAGGTAGTGTGACCAAAGGAGCAGGGACTGGAGTGATGGAGCCACAGTGCAGGAATGCCAACCACCAGAGCTGGGAGGGGCAAAGAGTGCATTCTCTCCTCCAGCCTCCAGAGAGCAGGAGACCATTGAAAACTTGATTTCAGACTTTATAGCTTCTCGAGCTATGAGGGAATAAATTTATGTTGTTTTAAGCCCCTCAGATTGTGGTATCTTGTTTATACCAGTCCTAGGAAACTGATGTGCAGGGTCACTGTGAAGATTGAATGAAAAAATGTAGAAGTCTTGGAAAAATAAATCTTAGTTAGGATGTCTTGGAAAAATAAGTCTTAGGATGATACACACACACACACACACACACACACACACAATTCCAATAATTTCTCACTAGTAATACTATGCTACTGTGACTAAAAGATCTATTTCTGTGTGTTTCTTCCAGTTTATTTTTATCTATCAGCCTGGTATTTATTGCTTTATAGTTACTTTGGTTTAGCTCTTGATTATAATGGTATCCACTATAGACGAAGACTTTTAAACAAAGTAGGCATTTCGTATAGTGGAGTGGATCAGAATCAGACTGAATTGCAGTCTCATTTCAATTTCTTGTAGGTACCCATGTGATTTGGGGGAAGTATCATATCCTCTTTCTAACTCATGTTCCTCATCTAAGAAATGGGGGTAATAATATTTATCTTATTGGGTTGCTATGAGGACTACTAATACACACACACATTTAATCATATACATTTAATTTGTGTGTGGGTATGTTTGTGTATATATGAGTGAATATATTTATATATTACATCTTTTTTCTCAGAGAATAAACAAAAACTTTCTCTTATGGGTGGTTATTGTGGATGCATAGAACCTGAAAACAAGGGATAGGAAAGAAAATATTAGCCTTTTATTAAACATCTAATAAAAGTTCCATAACATAGTATGTATTTTTATTTAAATGTGTTATTACTATTATCATTACAATTTTTATTAGAGTGCTGTGCACTCATGCGTATACTTTGTACCAAGCTAAATCCTGAAGTGCCAGGTATTTGCAAAAAAAAGCCCAAAAACAAAAACCCTAAGATTCATTTTCTTCTGGTGACTGAGATAACGTATCATGTAAGTTTTCCCTTCTCTATTCTGGAATATTAATTGTGTATCCTTCTTACTTTCATAATTAATTAGCTATGTTTATTTTTAATAGACAATCCAGCATTTACTTGGCAAATGTTGGGAGAATGTAGCCTCTCCATTTGCTGCTAAACTGAATAAAATGTCCTCTCATTTTATTGAATGGCCTGTATCTTCCATTACCTGGACATTAGAGTAACAGATGCAAAATAATTCTTGTGTAAAAGAATAGTACATACTATATTCAGCCCAACTCATTATATCCATGAAACATTAGTAAAAAAAAAAAAGTATCTGTAAGAAACATATTTATGAAAAATTTAAAATAACCAAGATGCAGAATTTCTAGGATAAGATTTTTATAACATATATTAGTAATAGGTATATTTTTGCAGATTTGCTGTGTGAAATCTGTGTGAGTTATAAGTATCATTTTACTTCCACTGAATTAGAAATTTAGAGTGAAGTTCTAGGTATGGTTATGGTGAGAAATTTGGGTTCAATGTTCAAATTTTATTTAGGGAAAAAAATTGTATAAAAGCATGAAGTTAGAAATCTTCCCAGAAGAAAAACTTAGAACGTTTCTTTATGTCTCCAATAGAAGAATAATTAATTAGCAAATGAAATTATGGGGCATCCACCCCTGAAATTTGAAGCTAAGTTTTAAACAAAGTTTGTATTTACTTTCATAGACAGAGCTTCACAATATGCTCTTATGAAGCAGACAACCTTTCCAACTGATGTTCAAAAGTAATGGCATAAAACAGTGTATGCGTGGGGGTGTGTGTGTATTTAAATGCCTTTGTGGGGTATATGAAGAGATCTAGAAGGAAGCATCAAACTGTGACTAATGGCTACCACTCGAGAGAATAGTAGGATTGGCAGGTGATCCGTGTGGAAGGGAAAATGGGTTTTAACACTTAAATCCAATCATTACATAGCATTTGAATTATTTCGCAATAAGCAAAGAAATGCAGTATATTTGTTATAAAAGTAATGAATAAAAATTAAATCCTACAGATGGTATATGATTCCCCAAACGATTACTGCAAAGAATCAAGAGCCTGCCTATATTGAAATGAAACCTCAAACTGACAATGCTTCCTCTGTCACATACTGTCAAGGGACTCACCCACACAGCCACTTTAAAATCCATTTTGAAAACACACCATGATGTTCCATCTTTAAAAATAAATACGTGATCTTTCCCAGTTTGAGAGAAATGATCCAGTGGCCCCAAATCAGAGTTGTATTTGGTGTTTTTCCAGGGCGCAAATTTATTTCTGAAGGGCTGTTTTACCTGTATCACAACAACAGTCACTTGTCCTGAGTATGTTGGTGGGTGTTTACCTGCAGCGCATGGCCGGATGGAGAGTCTTGGTGAGGTGGCTTGAGGGTAAAATGTGCAATGAAGAAGTGATGAGAATGGTCCTGCAGGTAATGATCATTTCCTTGAGCTGGCTGAAGACAGAGGATATGAATTTTCTGAGAAGAGTGCCCACTCAGCACAAACAGCCCCTTTAGTCAGTGGAAAATTTAGCAGCTACTCTCTCGACTGAGTCACTTTTCACTCTCTAAAATACATTGTCCTAATGAAACAACAGCAATCAAATGCCTGTTGCTGGGCATTTTGACCGAACTGTAGCATGGGACCTCAAAATGAAAAATTAAATAGAATGAATGAGACCAGGTACAAAAGGTCGGGTACAATAAAAGAAAATCATGAGGGAAGTAGGAAATTCTTAATATCTAAGTCAGTTTAAATTTCTCCTCCCCTAAAGTATTTATCTAGAGCCAATCATAAGCCAAATACGTTTTTGTATGTAGCAGATATTTAAACTACACTATTCTTTGCTTCATTTTATTTCTTGCTCTAGAGCCTGTAGGGCACAGAAGAATAATAAGGTTTGTTAATTAATCCCCAGCCCTGCATCTAGTTTTCATGGAATGATTAACACTTCATCTAAAGTATCTGTTCTAAACCTGGCCTGTAAGATCTGGCTTATATTGATTCTCTATCCTTGTCTTACACATTTTCTTTTTTTTTTTTTTTCTTTCATTAACATTCAGTCATTCTGGTCTCCTTCCTGTTCCTGGGACATGCCGTGATCATTCCTGTCTCACAATACTTAAATTTCCTATTCTGCCTGCCTAAACTATTCTTTCTCTAGATCTTTGCATATTTGTTTCTTTTGGTCATTCCTGACATTGATCAGATGTCATCTCCCCCAGAGAGACTTCTCATTAATGTCGTCTGTCACACATTCTCTCTTCTATTATTTTAATTTCTTCATAACCCAGATCGTTTTCTGAAAATAACATTTATTGTTTATTTTCTGATTCCCCCAATGCAGTATTAAAATTGGGAGATCAGGTACTCTGTTTTGTGAACTACTTTATGACCAGATTTTGGGACATCTATTAATAAAAATCTGATGAATGAATTAATATAAAATAATTAATTATGATTTAAAAGGAAAACATTGCCTTTCGGAGATAATCACAGACGAAGTAAAGTTAGAGACAGGAGGCCAGAGTAAACTTGGCAGGAAAACCAAAATAAAGAATGTTTGATAAGAAATTTTAAAAATCCAGAACTTATTAAATAGAGCTTTTAAACTCTGGGATCTAGGGCGCCTGGGTGGCTGAGTTGGTTAAGCGACTGCCTTCGGCTCAGGTCATGATCCGGGAGTCCCGGGATCGAGTCCCGCATGGGGCTCCCTGCTCGGCAGGGAGTCTGCTTCTCCCTCTGACCCTCCTCCCTCTCATGCTCTCTGTCTCTCATTCTCTCTCTCTCAAATAAATAAAAAAAATCTTTTAAATAAATAAATAAATAAATAAACTCTGGGATCTACTTTGAGGATCACTGTGTGGGGAGACCCACAAGACCCAGCTTAGTTCTAGGTGGAAAATTCTTAAACATTTACACATGAATTAAAAGATCTTTGCAGTAGATCAATTATGTTATGAAGTATGAGCTCTTAATCCTCTCTCACATCTACTCCTGAATCCATCTTTACTATTTTCGCTTATTTCCCAAAAATAAGGCATCTAATTCTAGTATCTGTATCCGGCAAGGAAAGGAAAAAAAGGCGGGGGTGGGGGGAAGATAGATTTCTAACTCTAGTGGGATCACAATGTCCACTTTGTCAAATACAGTTAGGTAGCAGAGCAGCTTCACTTCCAATTAGAAGTAAGAATCACCTGCTCTTGAAAGGAAGAAAAAAAATACAGTTTGAGAAACTGTGATGAAACTGTCATGCTCTAAAAGTCACAGACTACTCTGGAGACAAAGGTATTATTATGGATAAGAACAAGTCTTCTTTGGTAAAGAAAGAACTCCTTCTCTTCGACAAGTGAAAAAAGAGGATAAACGTGGTTAAAATGATTCAGTAACCAAACTACCCTACCAATGGTTCTTTTTGTCACCGTTAATCACAAACCAGGTGCCTTCTAAAAGGAGACCTAATCATGACTACCTATTGTTACTGAAATTGGGAAGGAGTCCTTAGAGTTTTCTGATGTTTAATGTAGATCCAGAAACACTGCTGATGTTAAGTATATCCATTTAAAGATACCACAGCAATCCAGATTTTCTTTAGGATATCAGTTCCACAAGAAAGGATACCATTAGCTGAAACAAATTACTTCATGATTGAAGAGGGAGAGTTGGTTTAAATTATTATTGGCACAGTATATGCATTTAAAAATTTATTGACTCCCCATAACAATATGTGCTCATTCAGATGTCACAGTCACATGAATGTCACATGCTTACTCAGACCTTACCGGTCAGTGCGGTGCATGCCTGGGTCCTGCAACTGCTGAATCTTTATCTTCTTGTGCAATCAGCTTCCTATCACAGACAACTGCAATTTTTTTTTTTTTTTTCTTTCCTTCTACAGTTAATAGAAATTGGCTTCTTGCCTTCAAGGGGGTAATCTCTTTAGTTGTTGTAAGCTTTCACGTTACTTTCTCATGACAGTTTTTTTTTTTCCTTTTTTTTCTTCTATAGATATTTGATAGGGACCAAGTTTAAATAATGGAAACTGATTAATTTATCTCCAAGAGGTAGCACTTCTTGGCAATCGTCTTAAGTCCTTGAATATAGTTCAAGGTTCTTTTGGCCAAACCATTTGTCAGCTCTCTTCCTTTACCCAACCTCTCTCTCCTTCCCATCATATTTACACATCACACACACACTCCTTTTATCTGTCCTAAACTTCTTAGAATTATATAGTCCAAATCAATAACAATGGCTTCAATGACATTACAGCCAGATACATTAAAAGGCCAATGAATTGTAACTCTTTACTATATTGCAAAGATTCTTGTTAGCCGTTACCTTCATCTCTGCACTCAGACTGAATATAAGAGACCTATTGGAAACACCTATGCAAGCAATGACATTGACCTCTCTTTTCAGAGGTCTTTCTTTCTTTCTGTTTCCCCCCCCTGCCAAGAGATAACTGTTACTAGACATTAAGTTTGAACAGCAGGGACATCCTTCCCTGCTGCTGCCAATCAGGTACCCTTCATTAGATCCTTATCTAATTAGTATTCCTTTAAAAATTAAACTTATTATGTATGCAGTGATCTCTCACTCTTCACTGTTCTAAAAGTCAGCTTCCAACATATTGTTTGTACCTTCACCATATGTTGGAGTCATTAGATAATGACTTCCATCCTGCAAAGACTTTGCAGGAAAGATGCATATACATTTTTACATTTAAAATGGTCTGACTTAAGAGACTAATTAGCAATGCCATTTTTCTGTAGAAATTAGCATATCTGTTATTTTATTAACTAGCTTGAATATCAATTGCACTCCCACAATGTAAAGCATATTTCTGAAGTATTGTTCTGACATTTCAGGTTGGTCTCTGACAGGCAGGCAGACTTAATCTGTCAGGTTTTACATGGTTGAAAATCAAGGATTTGGCTCTTTAAATGTTTGAATTGGCCAAAAGTGCTGGTTTATTTTGAGGGCAAATCTTACTTGCTTATAATTACTTGCACCCATTTGATTGGATCAAGTAAATATTCTTTTGCCAAGTGCAATCAATGTGGGATGTGTTCATAGGAATGTTTGGTTTCAGAGGTCCCAAGGCACATGAATGAGTTTACTCTAGAATTTGATATTATGGCCCTCTGGGAGAAAAACTTGCCTTTGGCAGAGAATGCTCACAGGCAAGTATATATATTACTCAGCATCCAGAAAAATGGGTGAAAACATGGGAAAAAATTTCATTTGAACTAGTGTAATGGCCAAAACAAATCTAAATAAGGTTTTGTTGTATATGTAAACTCTGGACCAACTCTGCTAGAGTGTCCCTCCTTTCAATAGGAATATTTTAATCTGCCATCGCTTAGAGCTCTGCTATCAGAAGAAATGTTGAGAATAAGGTTTTATTGGTGTTTTTAAAAATGCCTGTATTCATATGTGCATGCAATCTATTGATTGGTTATAAGTGGTGTGATAAAGTCAGCCAGCTAGTAATGCTTTAAGAGGATCACCACTTCTCTTCATGAAGTGTTAAACATTATAACAAAAATGAGAATAATAGAGGATAAGCCAGGTCAGTCATTTCGAAGCCAGGTGGCACATGCAGGACGAAGATTTGTAGCCATTGGTGTGAGGTAGATGCTGTAAAATCTACAGGAAAATGGTAGGGATTGGGACTGGTTATTTGACACAGCAGAGCAATTCATGATCCAGAGGTAATTGCACATGTAGAGAGATCTGAGAGTGACACTCCAAGAGTCTCTGAGGGCACAAGAAGCAAAAATCAACTTCCTTAGCCCTGCATTTTATGGCTAGTTATTCAGGCACAATAGTTTCTCTGATGCTAACATTCTGTAATAAAAGCTCTTGCTTTAGGTTGATGAGCCTAGAGAAGATACTTCCCCTTGTTTTCTGAGCATTGAATAGTATCTGGTCCAAAAAACTCCAACCACTCTTGAGCTCTTATGGCCAACTATTAGTGTTCATTCTAGAGGTGGTTACTTCTAGGGAAAGAAAAGAATGTAAGAACTAAATTTGGTTTCTACTGAAAGTTGGATGGCTGGGCATATGCCTTTACATTTTATCTCTCCACTTATAAATCCCATTGAATGAGGGCAAAAATGTACAAACAGGAATAAAACCTTAAACATATGAATTGGAGAATGGAATATCAGAATATCCAGAAATTTTGGTTACTTCTAAAAACAAAAAGCAGATGGAATATATCAAAGATTAAAAAATAGTTACTGCTAGCTAACATCTATAGAATATTCATGCAAATGGCCTTTAACTGCTCTATTTTCATGCTTTAATTGTAAAAGCAATATTTGTGTCAGTTTAAAATGATCAATATACTCTAAAAATTGAATGATATATTTGGACTAGACTAACAAGTATCTCGTATATATTTTAGCTTCTGAGAATAGAGTCACTCATAGTTTAGTCTACCTGTCTCCTGCCCAGCTAAAAGCTAAAACTGACAATGCTCTTCAGTAAAAGATCTGAAGATCAGTAGAGAAAACCCATAGAGAAACTCCAGTGGAGGCCTATATTAGATTTCTATTGCTTCTGCAGCTACTTACTACAAACTTGATGGCTTAAGATAACCACACACATTTATTATTATCATTCAATTCTATCAAAATGGGTCTCAGTGGTCTAAAATCAAGAAGTTAACAGGGTTGCATTTCTTCTGGAGGCTCTAGAGGAGAATTTGGTTCCTTGATTTGTTCTTATTGTTGTTGTTTTTCTGGCTTCTGGAGGTCACCTGAATTCTTTGCCTTGTGACCCCCTGCCACTTTTAAATTCAACAATGGCCAGCAGAGTCTTTTTTACACTACATCATTCTGGCACTCTTCGGCTTTTACATTTAAGGACCCTTGTACTTACATTGGACCTACCAGAAAATTCAGGATTATCTCTCTACTTTAACCTCAGCTGATTAGCAACATTAATCCCATTTGTTACTTTAATTCCCCTTTGCCATCATGTATTATAACATATTCAAGGTTCCATGGATTAGTACACGGACATCTTTCAGAAGCCATTATTCTACCTACCACAAGGGCTAAATGAATAAACTAACCTTGTACTTTGTTATTAAACATGAATAAAAAAACAACATTATTTTGGAAATAGAGTGAAAATATCAGGATCTAAGTCAATAAATGAAACAATTGATGACAAAAGTAACAATAATTCAGAAAGCACAATTTAAATGCATACATATACATAAACATATGTTGTATATGTAAATATATATAATGTTTTCAGGAAAAATTTGAGAAGATATTGCAGTCATAAAACAAGAATAGACTAAAATGAAAAAGGAGCAATCACAAAGTAAAACAGTGTCCTTAATAATTAAAAGTATAACACTCCATAATGAAAGAAAAGTTAGATAAAAAGTTGAGAAATTTCCTAAAACTATAAAGTGAAATGACACAGCTATGAAAAATAAAAACCAAGTAATGTGACAACTGATAGGTTAGTTCAGGAGGAACGATCTGTTTAATTGAAAATTGAGAAAGATTAGAGAAAAGAAAATTTATAGGGAAAGAAATGTAGAATAATAAGTTTCCTCCTGGTTTCCTTCCCTTCATCATTTTGCTCTCAATCTCCCTTCATTATTTTTCTTCATTCTATAGCACTAACAACCATCTGTGATTTTACATAGCAACCAGATTACTTATCTTCTCTGTGACTCAGTTAGAATGTAAAATCCATGAACAGGAAATTAGATTATTTTGCACCCTAATGTAAAACTCTCACCTAGAATTATGCTTGCCACATAATAGCTCAATAAATTTTAATTAGATGAATGAATGAATTTTTGTTTACAGTAAGTTGTGTCTGAAGAAAAAAATACCCCTTTTGTCCCTTTTCTGCTTCTCATTTCTGTTGACATGAAATGAACAAAACTTTTAGAATCTCTAAAAGTAAGAAAGAGAATTTTATTTGAACCCAGGTTGAAACAGCTGCCTGAGAAACACACTCTTCACAGGGAAATGAACAGTTTTCACAGAGTTATGTACTTTTTGAATCTTGTAGAAGCTCAAAAGGTGATAGATTAGCATATAGGCAGGAATCACAAGTTTTATCATAAAGGAATGTAGGGAGTAGGAGAATTGATTGATATTTCAAGGACAAGAGAGTTTTCCTTTAGGCTACTCATTCACAAAGCATATGTACAGTGCATGAATGGTAGACCATAAATTAGGCTTTTGGTTTGAAAAAAGTTTATATACAGTCATGCTGATTTAGGAAGTAATGTAAAATGGCTTCCCTTGTGTATTAGGCCTTTAGAGAGTTTTTCTCTCATCTCTTGCACCACTTCTATTCCAGAGAATTTGCAATTCTATTATAAAGCCAACATTTAGACTTGTCTTTAGATCTTTAGGATTCTATGGTGCTATTCTTAATGTTTATGTGCTCTAGAATTTAAGTTAAAAAGAGTGGCATGTTTGTTGAGTGTCAAATGAAAACTTGTTTGGACACTTTTATAGGTGCCCAGCACTCAAGTATGTCTTTGAAGGGGAAATCAAGGTAATATTTCAATCCTTAGGTTTACATTCAGAGCTTCAATAACTTGAAATTTTTCAGGAGTAGACACTTAGTTTGACAGCAGTGTTGGGCGGGGGGAGAAAAAATAATTTTCTCTCTACCTTTCTAGGTTCTTGGTTGAGGACTCCCTCCCTTATAATAAAAAGGCTAATTGACAGAAGAAAAACAAACAGAAGTTTAATAACATGTATACTCCTGGATACATGGGAGGTGCCCAGGAAAACTGAGTAACTCTCTAAAATGGTCCAAGCCACCACTTTAAATACCATTACCAGCTAATGATAAAAGAAGATGTTGTAGAGGGTTGGGGATCCAGTTGTGGAAGGCTGTCAGGACAAGCACAGTAAGCAAGAGTAAAGATCTGATGCAGGTTTTGGTGCCTGTCTTCTCCAGTGATAAAATTTCTAGAGATTTAGAACTCCTCCTCTTCCTAGTACAGGGAGGGAGACAGGCTTGCAAATGGAGATGTCCCTCACAAATGTAAATTTCTTTTACAGAAGGTTAACTTCTACTTGGTTTTCAGAGCTTCTCCTGTGTCTGTTTTTTTAAAATAATCAACTCCAGATAAACCTTATGCCAAAGAGACATATTTTGGCATGGCAAAATTTATTCCCCTTCATTATAGGGTAATAGGAGGAAATTATAAAATCATCAGAGCCATCAAAATATTTTCTGAAATTATCAGTAATGGAGGATAGTTGGAAAAAAGGCAGGCAGGGACAAGGGGCCCCTGTTCTAGGAGGAAACTACCCTTAAAAAGGAAAAGACCCTATCCTGTTATCCAACACCACTCTGGAAGGAGCCCTCCACCTTTTTCCATGTGAACAACTACCTAATAGGTAGATGAGCTTGTAGACAAAAACCTGTTTGGGTGACAGGCACATGGAGGGTTAATCAGATTAAAACAGCTGGCCAATAATCTCATAAGAAGCCCTAGAATTAGAAATTCCAATGATAACCCTCTCTGATCCCCTCCCTTTTTGGGAGTTTTGTACTATTGCTCAATAAACTTTGCTTTGCTGCCCATCACTCTTCCTCTGGTCTACCTTTTCATTCTTTGAAGGGGCATGACAAAGAATGGCAGGCACTAAAGGAAAACAAACCCTGAAACATCAGGGCCCTGCTTAATACTGTTAAAAAACAAAAATTTACTGATAACTTCAGAAAATATTTTGATGGCTCTGAGGATTTTATATAGGTATGAATTCTTGGTAAGAGTTAGCAAAAGTGACTCCATTTGGACCTGACTATTTTGTTATTGTTATTTTGTTTTTTAACACTATCTTTTAGTCCTATTAATTCAAAGAATCACTAAATTGGTTTATCTGGAACGTATATGATCCTTAAGGGCTGTACCATTAACAAATATTTTACCCAACCTAACTTTGGGTTGGTAGACGTTCTGGAAATGATATATGACAGTATCTGTGTTCTCTTCCTTGTTGTTAGCTAAACCTAAAGTATAAAAATTGTAGTCCCTCCACCACAGGCTCATTTTTAGCAAGATTGTCTAGTTAGGCTAAAGATGATAAGAGGCATATTATTGTTAATTATATATTTTTTCGCTTGTTTGTTGTTTTTAAAAATTGGTATAAGTGATGAATTTGAGAAGATACTACTTGGGCATGTTATAATACTAATCCGTTTAAGAGTTATGACATAGTTCTACTGGTGAGAATCAAATTAATTGCATCAGGAATTTTTCAAAAATTCATTTTTTGAACGCCATATAACTCATCTTACTCTTATTAGAGTATATTTCCCCTTCCCAGAGCAACTAGTATTAAATATCTCTTTACTCTTTACTCTTCAATCCTCATTTCTAAAAAAAAAAAAAAAAAAAAAAAAAGACATTTCTAACCCTCTTTCAATCTATCTACTAATCTTTAACTCTTACTCACTAATTTACCCAATTCTAATCAAGCCCTTGTCTAAAACTAGACCTTAAAACCTTTATTAATATCTTACCTTCACACCCCTGTCCCAAACACTACTAAGATTCTGCCAAGGTAGGATGTCAGCTTTACTTTATCACCAGTTTATTTTTGTAATTGGTCCATAGAAGCCTGCATTATTATTTTAATTATCAATGACAAAGAAAAATTTGCCAATAATTAAACTATAAATTTTGTTATTATTTAGAATTTTTGTTTTATTCTTATAAAATCAGCTGAGTCAGATTTACTTGAACATTGATGTATCATGTATCATCACTCTTGTATGTATAAAAAAGAAAAGCAAGTGAAGTAAATAGGTTAATGTATTCTTAAATATCTTCACATTTAAGATGCATCTGGTTTTCAGATATGTAAAAATATAAATAATGTGCCACTTAGATTTGAAGAAAAGTCTCCCTGAAACTCCCAATTGCCAATCTATCTCTCAGTACACATAGGCTAATTCTCTAAATGCCTCCACAAGAGATCCTGTTTGCCTCAGAGACTCATTTACACTGAGAGAGCCTTGAGTCTGGGACAGAGCGATCTTGTCTGAAGAATTCCTGATGGCAGGGCCCATGCTCTCTCAAGCCTTTCATAGAACTGACTTCTTGTGGGGCTTGCATATTCCATCATGCTTCCCTTATTCTGTCAATTCTTGGGAGCTGAAATAAAAATGTGTTGGACTGTAACCTTCCATATAGTTCCTTTAATGTCAGGAACTGAGAGAAGGTGGGAAGAGGTAAAAATGAGTATATGTGCTTTAATAATTTTTTTAATGCAAATCATTATCTTAGGGCATGATAAGCAGAGGAGGTTTTGCAGGAATATTCAGAGGACAAGAGAAGATGTCTTTGGCAGGAATAGGAAAAGAGATGTGAATCACGAGGTAATTTTTCATCTTTCTCTCTCACCTCCCTTCCATAAATATACTTTAAGATAATATCTTACTTTCCTGTCTTCTCATTAAGTGCATAAAGAGCTTTTGGAGGTACAGTATTTCATTATTTGAATAAGTCTGAATAAATGCCTAGTCTTAGGACCATACTGAAGGCAGACTTACATTTAAAAGACCCCCACTGAGGAATCAGTAAAGGCCTGTTCAGTACTTTTGGCAAGTTGCTCTAAAGGAGGACCATGGCATCATAAGTCAGAAATGATCACAAGGTGTGAATACTAAAACATAAGACTGGGGTTACCTTTTAGAGAATGCAAATGTGACCCAGAAATAGGCTGAACACCTTTTCTCAACTGTGTATTTTTTGAAATAGTTATTTAATATATTTTTGAGCCTTTTGTTTTATAATGACAGTACTCTGACCTTTGGACAAAACAGGTCTGAGTCACTTGCAGAGACTAGAAATTGAAAGTTTAATATGAAGCCCATGTCTAATTGCAGTCACCATCATTCCACTCAATAAGGGATATACTGGAACACTGAAGAAGAGAGAGGAGATAGAAATTTATTGCATATTCAGCAAAAGAGGATATTTTTCTGCCCAGGCCTTGAAAACACAACAGACTCCCTGTTTTCTACTGTTGTGGTAGAACATATAAAAATGAAGAAAATAAGAAAGGTTAGTTAAAGGAGATTTTTTTTTTTTTTTTCTATTCTAAGAGATTCCCTTCAAAGTGGGTGTGGAAGTTTCCTTCCCTTGAAGCCCTGTAACAGAGAAGTTAGGATCTTCACACATGAAATGCATAATTTCTTTTGGTAGTGTAAACACAAAAATATATTATTATGTAGACAGAAGTCTCTACTCACTCAGGGAAATTATTGACCAGGAAGTCAAAGGATATGACTTTGACTAAGGAGAGGTACCTCTACTTAGAAGTAAGTAGTCCTTAGGAAATGTGATAGGATAGAGGAAGTTAGCAGCCAAGAGGGGAGAAGCAAGAAGAAAATAATAAGTATAAACTCATCAGGATGGAGTCCAATAAAAGAATAATTATTGAATGGAGAAAGAAGCAGCAACCATATAAAACAAAAGGAGAGAAAATAATGAAAGGGAGAAAAAAAATACTGTTTATGAAAGACCTCGAATTCAAATGCATAATGATCTGTAGTCAATGGACCAAAGTCCTAGTAACCTATAACTGGAATAGCAAGACTAAGGTGACATGAACTCTAGTCATCCTAAGAAAGAACGCAAAAATCGCAAACTAAGTTAAAGAAGATAGGAGAATACAACTGAGGTGATGATCTGTTTTTTATCGGATGGCTGGAATAGATGCACTTTTGTTTTTTGTTTTGTTTTGTTTGATCTGCCAATACCTTCTTGGAAACCACCCCTCTCCCTTCTAAAATAAACATGTTTTATCCCTTATTCATTTAGTTCGGTGTTGACTCCACCTTTCCTGAATCCCCAAAACTTATACTGTCCTGGCCACTTTAAATTTAAACCCTCTACTTTCCTGGGTACATTTGGGGATTGGTGTGTGACTCAAGCTAGGGAAGTCAGAAGTTTGCAAAGGTTTTCACCTGAATGATTAATCCAGACAACCATGTCTTTTTCCTCTAGGTTCTTTACTGTGGGAGGATATTAGACTTGGAGAGTATGTGTATGAGCAATAGAAACAAAGAGAGGGATTTAATGCCATTATGTGTGACCTTTGATTCATACCTGAAGCTGTCCTACTCAGAAAATTCAGTGATGTGAGCTGATCTATTCTTTCTCGTTCAACTTGAGATAGCATAAATTCAGTTCTTATGTTTGCTCTGGGAAGTATACTTACTTAATGATATTTTGGTGATTAATGGTGATAAAATACATGGATGAGAAAACAAGTTCTGCTTTACTGAAAGCCTATATAATGGGCATTTTATTTTCTTCTTCAGGGCTTTACTCCAGAATTCACATTTTGTTTTAATGTCTACCATCTAATAAAAATGCTCTTTCAGTCTTATTTCCAAACCCATTTCCAGCCTCCACCTAGTTGTTTGCTTTTACAAACACACACACACATACACACACACACCCCTCAACAGAATTGTCTACATATAGCTTCTTCAATTAATAAACTCTTCTTCACTTTTTAACCCACTCCAATTTACTTATGTCCTTGCTATTCAACTAAAATCACCTCATTAATGCAACAGAAACTACCATGCTGACAAACCATTAGTCAACTTCATCCTCAGATCCTCTTCTTAAACTCTCAGCAGCACTTAAATAGTTTTTCATATTTTTCTTAGGAGCAAACTCTTCTATTGAGCTTCCTATGTACCAAATGTGTTCTAAGTGTATTAAGTATATTAGTTCATTTAATCCTCACAACCACACTTCGAGGCTGGTAAGATTGTCATCCCTGTTTTACGAAAGAGGAGATTGATATCACAAGGGAGGAAGTAATTTTCCCATGACCATCCAGCTGCTTGGTGGAGATTGGATTAGAATCCAGACATTTTGGTTGCAGTCTGTCCTCTTAAACTCTATATCATACTTTCCTCTTATTTATCTTATACTAACTTTTTAGAAACACTTCTTCTCCTAGTTTCTGGCATGTTACAACTTGCTAATTTTTTTTTTTTAATCAGATACTCTTCTGTTCTTTTTTGTTTTTTTTCTCTCTCTTTCCTTTTCTATAGTTGGTCTCTAAATTTTGGAATGCTCCAGAGTTCATTTTCAATCATGCTTCCCTATATAATCTCTTTAGTCAATCTCATCCAGTTTTATACTTAGAATATTAGCAATTTACTTTTGACTCCCGAATCTATGTTACCATTTTTGAGATAACCTGGAATGCCAGAGTCATCTTCTCTTTGAAGTATAACATCATAAATACAGTGAGTTTATGTCTTCAAGCCCACCAACCCACATTACAATGAAATATATCAAGGAAAACATGTTCCTTCCACAGAACTTTCCCACCTTCATAAGCGGCAACATCACCCATTGAGATCTTTAAGCTAAAAAACTTGGAGTCACTTTTATTTCCTTTTTCTCATCATTCATAAGCAATCCATCTATACCTGTTGGTTCTACCTCCAAAATTAAGATAGATTTCTTTTACTTCTATCTCTAGTGCTACTACATGACTAGTTAACCCCTGACTCTTAACCAGTCTCCCTGCTTCTGTGCTTGTCTCTTGACAATATTTTCTCCTTATAGTAGCCAGTGATTTTTAAAAAGAAAATCAAATATGTCACCCACCACTGCTCTCATTAAGCCTCTCAGTGGCTCCCCTTGAATTCAGAATAATATTAAACTCTATATGATGTTTGTATATGTTCTGTCTTCTGCCTCCCATTTCCCATCTGATCTCCTTCGATATTTACTTCATTCCAGGCATACTTACTTCTTTGCTGATCTTCAAATATGTCATTTGTTCCACATTCAGACTCTTGACACTTTCTATGTTTCTCTCTGGATGGCATTTACTTATCTTTCAAGCCCCAGCTCAAATGCAACCTCCTCAGAGCCACTTCTGCAACATTCTAATTACTCTTTATCAGATAAGCCTATTTGTTTTCTTATTAGTGCCACCACAGTTTGTAATTACATTGTCTATTTATTTGTACTTACTGATTTATTCTCTATCTCCTAAAGACAAGAATAAAAGCTCCATGGAGGCAGACATCATCTTTTTCACAATTTTATCTCCTATACCTAGGATAATGCTAGCCACGAAAATAATTACTTTTTAATGAATAAATGAATAGATGGATAAAAAGGATTTTATTAAGTTAATATAATTAACTTTCACTATAGGCCTATGAGACAGAGACAAAGTTTCTAAGAGCTTTTTTTTTGTTTTCCATTTCATTATTTATTTATTTTGACAAGACACAGATCTCATAAAGGTTAAAGCTGTGCCTACAATTCTAGCATAGATAATTTTTCTTACCCACTTCACAATTTTATTTATATGTGTGGATATATGTATATATACATACACATATTTAATCTGCTTAAATAGAGAATTTGCCAGTTTAGGAGGGGGGGATTGTGATACTATATAGTACGTGTAGCCTAAGTGTCTTTAAAGTTTTCCAGTCTTCTGTGATACCCCATTACTTAAGTATCCAAAAAACAAGACAAACAAACAGACACAAGCTCAAACCTGGCATTCTAGGTGACTGCCGGAATAAAAATAAAAGTAATGATAATAACAGTATATTAATAGTAGCTAACACACACATAGTGTTGACTATGTGTCAAGCGTTATTCTAAGAACTGTGCATGCTTAAATACTCATGCAACTTAAATCCATTCTCTCAAATATTTTCAAAGCCTCCATGGAAAGTGTCAATAAATCTTACCTGTGACCACCTTTTAGTTTGAATAGTTGTTCTAGGTCTTCTATTTCACTCCCTCCTCCCCAACATCTTGCCACATAGTCCTTCAGCAATTTCTTTTTTTTTTTTTTTTTAAGATTTCATTTATTTATTTGTCAGAGAAAGAGAGAGAGAACAAAAGCAGGGGGGAGCGGCAGGCAGAGGAAGAAGCAGGCTCCCTGCTGAGCAAGGAACCTGATGCGGGACTCCATCCCAGGACCCTGGGATCACGACCTGAGCCGAAGGCAGATGCTTAACCAACAGAGCCACCCAGGCGTCCCCTTCAGTGATTTCCACATTCTTTCCTTTAAAATAGTGCTACAACTTCCATGTTCATTTCTTCAAAATATATAAAAAAAGGCTCTAACGACTTAACAAATTTCACTAAGGATCTGGAATACTTGGAAGACACCTAAGAAAAGAGAAGAGAAAAAAACTGATTAGATACCATTGCTCCAAAATCCATTAGCTAAATACATGATAAATGCTACTTACTAGATCTCTCTATTCTATGTTGGCAAGGCACATCTCTATTCATTTCAGCTTTGGGGGTTTAATTTGCAGGTGATGTGTAAATAAACTGAAACTTAAGGATTATGACTGATTATTTCATGTCACCAGTTAATGGCAATAGAAACTAAAAAACAAAACAAGTCTGTAGCAAGGATGCAGGATGTTGAGCTCACCTTGTCTGAGTTCAGTAAAATATTCCAGTCCTGTGAGGGAATGTGTTGCTTAGGATTTAGGGGAAAACATTCAGTTGTACGGATTGAGACATTTTGTTAGGTGATGTACAGCTCACACACAGTTAGTTACCCTAGAGATCTTAAGGTTTTTGGAAGGAGACTAAGAAAGGTTTGTACCTGTTTGCACATCACATGTCATTCACAGGAGTTGTACTAAATTCAAGAAGCTTAGACATGAAAGTAAAGCATGAGCAACTTGAACCAAGTGTCTAGTTTGTGACCTCTTGCTCCTTTATTTCTCATCTAAGAAAATTTCTTGATTCAATTTATAAACTAGAGATTATTGCTAGCCCACTCCTTCAAAAGGAGTTATTGTCTGAACAGGAATATACACCTTTTAACCATATCTTTAACATAATCATCTTAAATACAAATATACACCTCTTCAAACTATTTTGTTTCACAGCTTATATTATTCCATACCATTTTCTTGAGCCTATAAATAAACAGTACCCTAAGAAAAGCAACATATTTTGAAGCAATTGATGTGTACTGGTCATTTGTATTGACATGGACTAATTTGTGAATCTTAGGGCAACCTAGTGTTTTATTCTACAGAGACATAGTCAATGGTGAATATGTAAGTTAGCTGTTGAAAGAAAGAAAGAAAGAAAGAAAGAAAGAAAGAAAGAAAGAAAGAAAGAAAGAAAGAAAGAGAAAGAGAGGAAGGAAGGAAGGGAGGGAGGGAGAAAGGAAGGAAGGAAGGGAGGGAGAAAGGAAGGAAGGAAGGGAGGGACAAAGGAAGGAAGGAAGGGAGGGAGAAAGGAAGGGAGGAAGGGAAAGAAAGAAAGAAAAAAGAAAAGAAAAGAAAGAAAGAGAAGGAAAGAAAGAAAGAAAGAAAGAAAGAAAGAAAGAAAGAAAGAAAGAAAGAAAGAAAAAGAGAGGAGGGAAGGAAGGAAGGGAGGGAGAGAGGAAGGGAGGAAGGGAGGGAGAAAGGAAGGGAGGAAGGGAAAGAATGAAAGAAAAAAGAAGAAAGAAAAGAAAGAAAAGAAAAGAAAAAAGGAAGGAAGAAAAGAAAGAAAAAGAAAGAAAGAAAGAAAGAAAAAAGAAAGCAAGAAGAAACAAAGAAACAAAGAAAAAAGAGAAAGAATGAGAAAAGGGAAGGGGAGAGAGAGAGAGAAAAGAAAGAAAGAGTAAGAGCTTTAGAAAAATTCAGATGTTTTATGTAAATCTGATCAAACTCTAATCCAAAGCATAAAATGATGATTATTTAAAATATGATTTGAGGGGCGCCTAGGTGGCTCAGATTGGTTAAGCACCTGCCTTCAGCTCAGGTCATGATCCCAGAGTCCTAGGATCAAGCCCCGTATCGGGCTCCTGGCTCAGCGGGGAGCCTGCTTCTCCCTCTGCCTCTGCTTCTCTCCCTGCTCATGCTCTCTCTCTCTCTATCTCTGTGTCTCAAATGAGTAAATAATTTTTTTTTTAAAAAGGTAAAAAATAATAATAAAATAAAATATGATATTGAATATCAAATTTTAGTGTATTTTATAATCTTTAACTTCAGGTGAAAACAAAATTTTGACACATTAAACATAAAAAAATTTTGAGGGGTTTCATCACTGTTTAGAATTCTTAAATTCTTCACAAAAAGAACCAGATTTAACTATTTTTGACTGCTGTGGTTTACAATCACTACAGTTCAAGGGCAGCAACTAGACTGATAACATGATCCAAGTCATCCTCTGCAAGATAGGTTTCAATAAATATTTTTGGATTTATGTTTAAGGAAAGTGTGTCATTTTATGGAGTTAAAACTTCAGATAAAGGTAGATTGTAGAAATATAAAAAATAAAATTTGAAGTGATTTTTTTGGGAAATGCTGGGATAAAACTAAAATGCTCACTGGTAATAGAAGTATATAAGTAGTTCCTTAAAAATTAAACTAGTTAATATGTCAATTGGAAGTTGTAACCCTGTTATGAAAATCTGATTTATTTGTTCATTTTATTTATTTATTTATTTATTTATTTATTTATTTATTTATAATCTTTGCTCTGAATTTTTTTTACAATAATTGAAAAATACCTAACCTTTGTTTCAATGTATGGTTTAAATTTTCAGGTCCGATTTAATGCACTGCTAAGTCTTCTAAATTTAAGGCAGATATTCTTTGTAATCATATAGCCTAGACTTCCAAAAGAAGTGAGAATCATGAATATTGTTATTGTAGGAGATTAATTCTGATTTATTTTCACAGATCTTTGAAGCCCTGATATATAGTTGTTTTAATGCATTCGTTCATTCAAAAATCTTAGGAAGTGTGTACTAGATTAAGCTTCCATGTCTCTTTTTGTGAGAGATCAAAGGCTTGGTAATCCCTACCTTAGAGGAATTTATTTAAATCAAGAAATATGGTGTGGATGGAGCAATCTAACTGAATTTGAATGAGTTCAAAATTCTTTAATGAAAATGAATTTGTGATATGATCAAATTAATAGTTACTGGAAAGGAAATGGAATACATTTAAGATGCTACAATTTGTATGTACCAAAGCATTAGAACTGTTGAAAGTTCTAGAAGCTTGACAGGTGGGTATTTCAAGTGAAGTTGACCTCAGCTGAAAGACACATAAACCTCTAAAAGTTATTGTGCATGTTCTAGAGTTACAGAATAAATTTAATTAAATCAAAATATTTTCTTCAAGAATTTGATTTATGTCTTCTAAAGTTATGACCCAAATTCAAAGATACAGAAAAGAAAATATATTCAGATTTTCTTTGATCGGATAATAAAAATGGTGTTCTACTTTGCACATATTAAATACACCAAATTAAAGGGAGCTATTGAGTTTTAAAAAAAAAAAAAAGATGTTTACACAGAATCTAGCTATCAGAAGAAAGAAATTTTTGTGTAAAGGAAACAGAACTAGCCTCCGTATTAGAATTGACCTAAAGGCATAATTTTGTTCAGTTGTGCATATCAGGAATGATTATACCTTCCTTAGAGCCTCAGAAATTAGCTCTACTTTGTCTCAGGTAGTCAAGAGACCAAGAAATCAGTTTAAATAGGAGGAAGGCAAAAGGGAGGTGGGAAGCATTGTATAGCAAGAATCATAACCAATGTCAGCAAGAATTTGGTTTGCAAATTGGCACTGCCACAGTAAAGATGATCAGTTCTCCCCATGTTCTTGCACAAGACTTGGAGTTACGAGAGAACTCATAATGATTCATGAACCTTGATCATGAGAGTAAAGAATCTCTGCACTACTTTCCACCAAAATTACATAAACTGGGAGCTTCCCAAAAGGGAGATCAAAGAGCTCCCAGGAAGGATGCAGATCGGGGTTGCGTTTTCTAATTGGTAAAGTGAGATTTGTAATAATTAGCTAAGAGCATTATGGTTCATAGTAAAAGCAAATGTACCTAGTGCAGAATATGACACATAATGTGGTTGAGTCTATATCAGTTAATGGAAAAATGGAGAGAATGTTTAAATCTGATAGCAAATAAACAGTCACTTTATGCAAGGACCGTATGGAAGACAAAAAATTGAATAACATGTGCTAGAGTTTGATCTTCTCTCTGGTGGGTAGGCTCTACTTTAAATCAAAAGATGATGCAAATCCAGGGGGTTTGATTATCACAGCATAATATACTAGATCTGAAGACTTTGTATCAAGCTATTATTCATGAGGCTTTTTTCTTCCAAAGCTGACTTGAGTGCCTCCCTTCATCAAATGGAAAGAGGATGTCAAAATCACATAAGGTCACCATTACAAAAAGAGATTCTACAGGAATATGCAAAGTCTTTTTGCTTGGCAATGGCAAAATATATAATCCTGTGACAGAGAGAGGAAATCTACTTGTTTGTCTCAAAGCTTATATTTATATGGTCACGGCTTGACTCTGAAGTCATTCCTTGAGCTCATTTGAAATCTCAAGTAGGAATAAATGTCATCCAATGCTGAAATATTGTAAAAGCAATTCAATTCAATGTTTATTTATAAATATGACAGGCTGGAAACTTGCATACTTTGTCTAAAGAATTCTCAAAGACATAGTCATTTCAACCGTAATCTATTACCATTTATTTTAAATCACTGTCATGGGGGTAATATGTAGTAACATGTTCAGATAATGTTTTATAGATTATCTAATTGAAAGTCTTCAGGTTAAATGCATTGGAAATCTTTATTTAATTCTAATATGATAATTAGAAGTTGGAGAATATGTTCTTTCCAAAGATCACTCTTTTATATGCTTATTCAATCATTCATTGTTGCCATGTATTCCAAAATCTTTTATTAGTAATTTTCTAGCTCATTTTCCAGGCTATACTATAATGGGGACCCACTGAAACTGTTGAACAATGTCTCGATATCATTTTAAATAAAAGTCATTAGTATTGATCAGTATGGATTTAATATTTAATTTGGGAATTTTGTTAATATTTCTGCTCTCTGCTGTACTTTTGTGCTGGTAGCTTCAGTAGAGATAGAACCAAATGATAATGATTTGACAGGTAAGTAGGGGTTGTAAAGATATGAAGCTGGCAAAAAATTTAACTGTCAATAAGTATCTAGGGACATACTTTATCTTAAAATGCCCTTAATAAGTTAAAAGGAAAAGTAAAATGTTTGGATCTGTTGAGAAAAAAAAAATTGAATAAAAACTTTAAGGAATGTTTTTCGAGTTATATATAATTAGATATTTCACTACTAATTAAATTATAAAGAAGCTGAATCAAGAGGCATTTTTATTTGAATTCCAAATCGTCCAAGGGTCTTTCTTTGCTTTAAACCACAAGTTAATAGCAACATATGAAAAAAGTCACCACTGATTAATGTTGGGTTCAAAAACATGTAAAATGCATTTCTCTATATAACATGTAAGCCTAGTTTCATTTACTAATAACCACAAATGATGAGTAATCAAAGCACAGTGAATGAACTAAACAAATAATTAGCTTTGTGGTTTGAGATATAGAAGAGAAGTAGATCCTTAAAGCTTCCCAACTGGTACATTCACCTTGGCATTTAGTCTTTGGTATGACCCTGTAGAGGTCAAGGGCAGGCCACCCAAAATGTTCCCCTTAGACATATTGATTATTTTAAATAAAAGTTACTCCAAGGAGCCTGTGTAAACAAGAATGCTCAGACCCTCTTCTGTCTCCCTGAAAGATACCTTCTCTTTACACATCCTTATCACCAGAATAGGAAATTCAAGGCTGAGAATGTTGTATAAAAACCCTTTTTTTAAACTAATTTACTACCCAAGCCCAAATTCTGTTTAGAAATCCTTACTAGTTGAAGCTCTCAAAGTTAAGTCTTCTTTGTTCTGTCGATTTCTCACAGATTTATTGTCTGTCTGAAAAATAGAAAAACTGGCTGCCTTGGTCATTTTTTAAGTTTCAATTTCATCACTGGGCCTTCATGCACACATAATAAAACTTTTCTTCTCCTTTTAATGTGTCTCATGTAAATTTAATTCTTAGTCCAGCTAGAAGAATCTTAGACTGAGGAAAATTTCTTCCTCCCCTTCAACACAGAAGCTCAGATCTTGCTGGGCTCAAATATAATTTTGATTTTTGAGTAGGAGAGAGAAGAATAAGGAAGTATAACTCAGTTGTTTGAGGGAGCTTATTGACAATTCCAAAAAATATTCCTAAAATAATATTAAGCCTTTAGACTTAAGGATGAATCAATCAATGTTTAATACAGGTTACCTAATTTGTGACCAAACTTTGCAAGATATTTTGTGAATAGAGTAGAAGAAAAGATAAATACCCTTTTTAAATTATGCTTTTTTTTAAAATGTACCTCTATATGATCTCCTTTCTACAACACTCAGTTTGGTTATATATTTATATATTCATTGACTATAATTGCATCCTTAAAATATATGTATTTACAAGGCTAAAGTAAAGAAGTTTGTCATTCATGTGGCTTATAAAAGACCAGATACCAACTAACTGCTACAGCAGGAGAGAACAAGAAAGGGAATTTTATCATTCTTCTATTGATACCCTAATTTCAAGATATTCCTTTCATAATCCTTTCTTCTTCGAAGAGTTGTAGCCATATAAGGAATCTTTGACAGAAGATCACATCTGAGGTAAACATTTTCAAATTTAAAATTTAATTATAAAAAAATTAATTATAGGCTTCTGAAAGTTTTAATATTAATTACTTATAATTTTGATATAACTTATTAATGATAGAAGCAATTAGCAAACATGTCTATTTTGTTAAAGAACCTACTAGTTATTCACACTTGTACACATTACTTGGTACTAGTATTCTCTTTATGCTCTGCAAAATATATATATATATTTCAGTTATTTATTTATTAAGGATCTAAAAGTAATTGACACGTATTAGAAGCTAGACAGTGTAAAATTGTGATGTATTTTGTTTATTTTTCTAGTTCATATCAGTTTTAAATGGCATTGAGATAAATCAATTTAAGTCTCTATTCTTTTTTATTTTTAAAGATTTGTTTATTTATTTGAGAGAGGGAGAGAGAGCATGAGTGGGAGGGGCAGAGAGAGAGAGAGAGAGAGTGAGGATCTCAAGCAGACTCTCTGCTCAGCGTGAAGCCAGACATGGGGCTCAATCTCACAACTCCGAGATCAGGGCCCTGAGATCACGACCTAAGCCAAAACCAAGAGTCAGATGCTTACCCACTGCACCATCCAGGGGCCCCTAAGTTGGTATTCTTAAATCAGACAAAATCATCAGTTTAATCAGATAATCAGTCCATTAGTTAAATGAACCTTTCATTCAGCATTTATTAAATGCTACATCCACAAAACTTGTGCATCTATCTAATTGTTCTATAGGACTCAATGAAATATTCTATATTTTGAAGATAAGTAAGACATACAGGAATGTAAAACAAATTATGTAGTTACTTAAAAAACAATTCATTTTATAACTGAAATACAGCAATTTCAGGGTTACTATTGGAGGTTAAGTTTTCTCAGAGATATAGACAAAAGTAAATTCTTCAATTTCTTCTTGAGAAAAGGAAATACACTTAAGTACTTAGACTACTTCTACAAAATCAAAATAGTACAAGCTAGGGAAATTATTATCTTGATAACATTTATGAGAAACACCCACCACCTTCAATTTGCTTAAATTATGCAGATACGGTATGGAAGGATCCTAGATTTGCTGAAGTCCCTTCTTTGTTCAATATACATCTATCAGTATGCTGGTGCACGTGTAGACTTTTGACTTCAGATGTACCGAAACAAAAATGAGCAGTTATAATAAATAATCCTTCCCTGATGTATAAGGCTGAGCAGTCAAGTGCATTGACAGTATGAGATGCATCAAACATGAGAAATGCCAAAATGGCAGGAAAGAAAAACAAACAAGCACAAGAGTATGAATCAAGGTGGTAACAGTAAGTAGGGTGGAGGTTCCCCAAGTACTAAATAACAAGTTTCTTAGGCCTCTGCTGAGGCATTTTCTCACAGTGATATTTTATGTGAGCCCAGATTTCCAATGAAACGTTAGCTCCAAGAATTTCCTTTCCCATGCCCCTTTGGCTCCTCATTCCAATTCTTATTAATGACATAAATAATAGCCAGTCTTTTGTCTATGGTTGACTAGTACTTTTGTGTATCATTTTAATGCATATACCATTGTATCATATACACTGTTGTTATTTTATAGATGAAGAAACTGAAACTCAGAAATATTTAGTAATTTATCCAAAATCCCAAAGCAGCCAAATTGTGGAGATGGAATTCAAACCCAGCTAACGGCTTTGGGACTTGTGATCTAAAATACCTAGCTATGTTTCCTTCTTTCACAAACAGAAAGTCCTTTTTCCCTCTCAGTTCCAGGTACAGCTCACTTAAACCAGTGTAAGAAGGAAGGCTTTCAGAATGCAGCATGAAATTCACTCCTGACAACTCATCTTAATTTTGAACATTGCAAACATTTTGTAAAAATTATATATAATTTAAAATTAGAAGCTCGAGGTTTGTGTCTCTGACACTAATTAATAGTATTGTATGGGGCAAATTTCTTGGTATTCTGAAGCCTGAATTTTCACATCTACAATATAAGAATGATACTCACCTTAAAAGGTAGTATTCAAAAGTAGTATTAAATAAAATAGTTTGAAAAAAATCACTATGCATCTGTAAGTTATTTTATATAAACTATCAAAGTAGCCCATAGTCTATGATTGCTTGGACCTTTCTCTGTATACAGTGCAAAGGGAAATTGATTCAATTAGTGTACTCTTAAGAGACAAAATTGGTTGCATCTTATATGCTGTTACATTTCCCAGATCTATAATGATACTGATTAGTTGCCATATCCTCATTGACTGCATATCTTCCTTTGTGAAGTGTCTTTTAGCTGTTTTGTGCCAATTTTTATTGAGTTGTTTATGTATTTTGATTGATTTATAGATTCTGTACATATATGACAAATATACATTTTAACACATATAAATAAATCTGTAAATTATTTAAAAATATATCCTTTATGATGTATATATGATTTCTCATATGAGAATCAACTTTTTCTCTTTTTTGTCAGATATATGTAGTATAAATATTTTTCTCAGTCTCTTAGTCTTTTTAAATGTGTCCTTTGATAAAAGGTCTTAATGTGTTGAAATCAATTACATATTTTTTCTTTTATTACTTGTGCTTTTGTGTTTTTAGATGTCTTTGCCTATCTATAGACCATAAAGATAGTTTTCTTTTAGAAGTTTTATACATTTAATTTTTACATTTAGTTCTATGATTCATCTCATAGATTTTTCTGTGGATGGTATGAGAAAGTGTTCAGGTTTATTTTTTTTTCCATATATACAGCTAGTTATTCCAGAACCATTTAAAGTGTACTCTTTTCTCTTCCTCCCAGATGATCTCTCTGCCTATGGCAGGTTCACTCCTCTGTTAATATGCCCACTCAACAAATGCTTCTCAGGGTGACAGATCTCTGTTCCCCCAGGAAGAGATCATTGCTCTCTGCAGTTTAATTTCCTTAGACATCGTTATGTCCATAGCTCTCTGAAATCTTTAAAGTGATGAACATTTTATTTGGATTTTGTTTGTTAGTCGTTAGAGGAGAATTTGTGTGACTAAACAGCACTTGAAATATCATCCAAACATTGATGACTTAAAGATCATAAGAGTCTGAATTTCTAACCACCTGAAAGTCTGTATCTTACTTTGTAGGGGACACAAAATTATTATATTTATATATTATTAATATTTTTTAGCCCTAGGAAAAGTAACCCAAGTAATAGCTTGAATCTATTGATGGTTATGCATAGTTCCAGAATTACCTTCCATCTAATTTTCCAGAAAGGTAAAAACAAAGTATTATTCAGTGAGCCAAATTCTCAGCAGGGAAACAAATTTTTAACCTGGTTGCCATGGTAATTCCCTCCCTGTATGCAATTCCCACTCAACTTGGCTTGATGGCATTTGGGCTGAGTAATGAAATGGGAGGAAAGGACTGATGATTTTACTTTGAAAATATCCACAATGGGAAGTATACATATTTCATTCCTTCCTTCTACACTCCCTTCATTTTCTCCTTTCTCCAAAGGTTATTATTCTCACAACGAGGATAACATTTCTAGTGGATGCATCCATTTAAATGCTTTCACATCAAGACTAATAGCAGGTCAGGAGAGTATACCGACAGGGCTAAATCCTGGACACTGATCATTTATGGGCCACATCTAGTAGGTTATCCACATCTTTCTACCTTGAGCTAGTTGTGGTCAATTATACTATATAAGGCTGTATTTCATGTCAGAATTAAAGCATTCACCTGATCTTCTCCATTCTAAGTGCACGTAAATATATGGGCTCGCAAGTTTGACATGACTACTTAAAGTGAATACTTTCAGTTTTTTTTTTTCCCAGAGTATCAGCATAACTTATGGAAATATATTAAATTGCTTCTCCAGAAGTGAAATCCTGCCATATGTACTAGAGAAATGTGCCACAGATGGTTATGTTATGTATGAACATGTGAAGAAATTAATGTTCACCCAAACATACTTCAAAGGACATTGTAATACAAATTTAGGTTACTATCTGTGCATGGCCTTTGGCATGGTCTTTCCCTTCTAAAACACATTCTTTTTCCTCATATAGAAAAGTAATAATTCCATACATGCTTTACGATGTTGATGTAAGGCTCAACAGAAACATGTCTGTAAAAGGTAACAAATGCAGCAAATGTGTTTTCTTCGAATCGTAGATAGATAGATGACTACTATGTTACGCCCCACTGTATTTTTTGCAGTTCCTAACATTCAACTCCCCAAACACTGTGTGGAGGTATTCTTTGTGTAATTGAGTAAGTAGGTGAGAACGAAGGCTTGTGCCAAGGCAACGTCTAACATACACAGAGGGAAATGATTCTCTTAAAAACTGTTCTGAAAGGGTGCTACTGGTTTCCACCCTCAGCATCATAGACCTCACCAAAATTGTCAGTTTGGATTCATTCCAGTTAGCTTTATTTTACTGGCTAGAGGGTTTCTTTAATTGTAACCATATATGGTAACCAAAAGCTTGACTGATGACAACTAAAACCATACCAAGGAGTAAGAATCACCCAAATGCAGTTCTAGAATTGATTCTAAATATATTAAACAAATTATAAATATTACATGACTCCTAACACAAAGTTCTCATCCCTTTTCTTTAATGAACCGATAAGACATTACCAGAGTGGTTAAAGGGAGATTTGTGGGGTTATGTGTTGCTTTTCTGATTCAGGTTCCATTTCTTCCAGCTTCCACTTATTTCTGTTCCAGAAGAGTTCTTGTACCGTTCACTCCACACTGGAATAGATTGTTCTCTTTTCTTTCTTTCTTTTTTTTTTTTTTTAAACAGATAATCAAATGTATTTAACAAATATCTTTACATGTTAAAACTTTACATTTTTTTTTAACATTTTAAGTGTACTTTCTTTTTTTTTTATTATTATGTTATGTTAATCACCATACATTACATCATTAGTTTTTGATGTAGTGTTCCATGATTCATTGTTTGCTTATAACACCCAGTGCTCCATTCAGTACGTGCCCTCTTTAATACCCATCACCAGGCTAGCCCATCCCCCCACCCCCTCCCCTCTAGAACCCTCAGTTTGTTTCTCAGAGTCCATAGTTTCTCATGATTCGTTTCCCCCTCCAATGTCCCCCCCTTCATTTTTCCCTTCCTGCTATCTTCTTCTTTTTTTTTTTTAACATATAATGTATTATTTGTTTCAGAGGTACAGGTCTGTGATTCAACAGTCTTACACAATTCACAG
>NW_022589719.1:17766172-17780097 GCF_004348235.1 Phoca vitulina | reverse complement strand
TCCAGCAACCCTCAGTTTGTTTCCTGAGATTAAGAATTCCTCATATCGGTGAGGTCATATGATACATGTCTTTCTCTGATTGATTTATTTTGCTCAGCATAATACCCTCCAGTTCCATCCATGTTGTTGCAAATGGCAAGATTTCATTCCTTTTGATGGCTGCATAATATTCCATTGTATATATATACCACATCTTCTTTATCCATTCATCTGTCGAAGGACATCTTGGCTCTTTCCATAAAATCCTTGTTCTATTTGAGGAAGTGTTTTACTCTTTTATTTATTGTGAATTTCTATGAAGATCTTTTCTCTTCAGGATGCTTTATAAAATGTCCACTGGTTATTTGCTAAATCTGGAAAGAGATTTTTCTCTTCTTCCAGTGCTCTGTGCTGCATGTTCCTTCCATTTCTGTATTATGTAGAGACACAATATATTTTGTTCCTTGTGTCCAGAAAAGCCATCTGCACATTTGAGTCTAAGATGAAAAATTGTCCCTTGTACTTTTTTTAGCACCAAAGAAGTATCTCTTGATAGCAATATGTCTTGCATTGATTTGCAATTTAGTAGTTTATTCCCACCATGGTATGAGGTATATCACCTCCTAGAAGCATGTTGAAGAATGAGCAGACACACTATTCAGATGGTAAATTAAAGAGTCAAAAATAAGTGTAGGTGTCAATCTCAACATTCTCTTCCTTCTCCCACTCTTAAATTTTGTTTCTCTACCTTTAACTCTATTTCTCTACAAATTCTTTCTTAGCAACTCTTAGAATTATAACTAATACATCAAAGTAACCTGATGTTTTTCTGTTTCTGTTTCTGATTTCTATTTTTCAACTCAAGTGGAGTCCATTGAATGTGTCCACAATAATCCCTGCTGAAGTTCCCAATCAAACATATTCATTACATGCTTTTTCCCCACACATATCATTCTAGGTTCCCTACTTTGACTACCCTAAGTTAGTTCCCCAGTAACCTGGACTCTAGAACTCAAGCAACTTTCATTTTTCTCTGTGCCATTATTTATTTGGTATGCAATTCTATTGCAAAAATATTTATCCTATTTCTGGTTTTCTACTTTGTTGCTACTACTTTCTTCTAGATCCTTGTACCTTTGTCTTGGACCCTTTCATTTCTCCCTAACTTGTTACCTTGCTTCTGGGATGTATTTATTTTTATCTCATATGATATGTTTCTGTAAAATTAAATTCCAAGATACTATTATTACATTTTACTCTTTCTGAAAAAGGTGGTTTGCCATTACCTATAGCAGCGGACAGAAAAAATTTTCTTTAAAGTTCCAGATAGATGGGGCACTTGGGTGGCTCAATCAGTTAAGCATCTGCCTCTGGTTTAGATTATGATCCCAGGATCCCTGAGATGGAGTCCCGTGTTGGCATCCTGCTCAGCCAGGATCCTGCTTCTCCCTCTGCTTGTCCCTCCCCCTGCTTGTGCTCTCTCTCTGTCAAATAAAAAATAAAATCTTTAAAAATATTAAAAATAAAATTCCAGATAGTAAACATTTTAAGTTTTGCAATATATATACCCAGTCTCTGTTACAGTGTTCAAATCTACCATTGTGGTGCAAAGGCAACCATAGATAATATCTGAATCAATGGGCATGCATATATTCCAATAAAACTTTATTCATAAAAACAAGAAAGGAAGATGTGACCTGTGAATAAGTTTGCTGACCTCTGCTATAGTATTAGTTTTTAAATATTTTTCCAACCAAAATATCTTAAAGTAACCTACCATGATCTAGACATTTAAAAAAAATTTCTGGTGATGCTTTTATATTTAATGTATATGTAAATGCACATTTCATTTCTCTCCAATATACATTTTAAATTATTTACTATAAAGTAAAATTGATTATTGAGGCATATGTGGAATATATAGCAATTGGCTCCACTTATACCCAGTAAGTTCAGGGATACAGGTACTTCATTTTGAGAAGCATTGGCCTGAAGGATTAAAGCCTGACTTTTTATTCTGTTTTTCAATAGCATTCATGCTTTTCCTACAACCAAGCCTTCTAAACATCTCCCTTCCCATTCTAGTTTGCCCATCTGACCTTCAGCTATCTTCTTTTCTCAGTCTGGATCATCTCTATAATACATTTACACTGTTTTTGTGGGAGATTTTAAATTTTACTTTTAATTTTTATTTACTTATTTTTAGAGAGGGAGAGAAGAGAAGGGAGGGGAGGGGGCAGGGGGAGAGAGAGAATCTTAAGTGGGCTCCACGCCCAGTGTGGAGCCCAATGCAGGGCTCGATTTCATGACCCTGTCATGACCTGAGCTGAAATCAAGAGTTGGACTCTTAACTGACTGGGCTACCCAGGCACCCAATATCTTTACACTGTTTTTTAAGTGCATCTTTGATGTATCTTTCCATAAGCTAGATTCATCCACTTATGAAATTTCTCTATTAATACATTATGCTCTAGGTACTTACATATAGCATCTCCTCAATTAGACCATGTGATCCTAAGCAAAGGCAGGGTTTGTGGATAGTTCATTTTTAAGCCACCCCCACCCCCGCCAGTGCTTTGCACAAAATTAAGACTTTCTATTTATTTTATAAGTGGAAGTAAATATGGTTTGTTCTGAAATAAATGATGTCTACACTGTGGATTCCTTTCCCATCAATAGCAGGATTATCAAGATGAAAACCTGTTTATATAGGATCTTTCTTTATTCCTTTTTCATTTAACCAACAAATATTTATAAAATATCCATAGGATGTTAGGTACTGTTCTAGACACTAGATTTAATGGGTATGAATAGACTGATGGGGCCTTTGCTTTCAGAGATGACATTGTGGTGACTGGGGCTTGGAAGGGAAGAGAAAATCATACCCACACATATAACCTCAGGCAGACACATGTATTATGATGAGCAATGATTGATGCTATGTTATAGATAGTGACTGGGTGCGGTATCTACTTTGGACTGAGTGATCGTAGACATCTTCTCTGAGGCAATGACAGCTGATCTAAGACCTGTAAAATAAGGAGAAATGAGATATTCAAAGTTTTGAAAAAAGGGAATTCTAGGAAAAGAAAACAGGTGAGAATGAGTATGATGTATTTGAGGAAATAGATGACTGGTATACCTGGAGGGTTATCTGGGAAAGAATATATTCAGGATATATATTCAGATATATTCAGGGCATATATATGAAATAGATACCACTGGGATTTCAGTATCACAGACAAAATGTGCTAAGTAGATACTATAGTAATAAGCATGGGGCAGCAGTCTAATAAAGCATCAAGTTGAGTAAACAGAGAAGAGGAAGCAATTTTTTTTTTCTTAGGTGGTGGTTACACATCACTAGGAAGAACTTTAGGGGAAGGCCTTGGTTTGGAACTCAAATGGCTTTAGCTATAGGAAGAAGTGTAATATAGACTTGGTATTAGGAAGAGACAGTATTTTGCACACATAGTTATCTAAAGAGATAGATTAACTCTGAATGGGCATCTTAGATTGTTAGTATCATTGGCTAGTTCAAAATTAGGTCACTCAAGAAAGCCTGTTACATATGGGCAGAGTTCCTTCAAATTCTCAGTAGGAACCAGTCTAGCTCTACTAGGGACTAGAGGACTTGTTAGGATTTGTTTTGTTTTGTTTTTTTTCCCCTCTTCATCTTTAATGTTGATGATTCAGGGTGATCCAAAAGCTGTCAAAGCTCCCTGTTGGTGTTCAACATATATCAAATAGTAATGAGAGGAGACTTGAAGGTGACATCTTTCTAATCCAGTTCACAGAGACAAGTTTGTTCTTGCAATAGCACATGATGAAACTTTAATAATTTAATAACTTTGTAAAGAAAGAATTTATCTATCTCCAGAGTTCTGTCTCTTTCCCTGACATCTCCTTTGGGACCTGCAGGATTTATGCTTATTTTAAAGTTAAAATGTGTTCCAAGATGTTTCTATGCAGAGAGTAGTAAGGGTATTTGCTGTGATTCTCTGAAGTAGAGTGACTTCCAAGAAGGGAGTGAGAGTGTAGGGCTCATGGTAAACTTTCTTCTCCCAGAAATCTGTACACTCCTTGCTGTTTTTGAGGTTAGCACAAAAATATAAGGGCAATGATAAACTTTACTGTTATGAGTAAGTGGGTCAAATGGGAGGAGAATTATTATCAATAACTACTATAGGAAAGCAGATTTCATTATAATCTTACAACCAACTAGTCTAGAATTTATGAGATCTGATTATCTTGCTGCTGAAGATAATGCTTTTCTAACCATAGTCATCTAAACTAGGAGCTGCTAGACCAAAATAAGTCTGTGTTCTTGCTCACGGAGGAAAGAATATGTATTATCATTTTCATTTGTTTGTTTAAGGAAATTGAGCATCATATAGATAAAAGGTTGTATACTAAAAATTCTGTTATGTTAATATAAAACTACAGAAGCTCAAATCTACAATTGAGAAGAGATCTCTGTGTTTCCCATAAAGGGAAACTAATTTCCTGGCTTTGTTCCCTGGGGCTTCCATGTCTAGACATATGGTTCTAAGTATAAAAATAAATACACACATATGTATATAATATATACTATATATACATTATATATAACATAGATACATATGTATAATGATTCAGTGTCTTATAGTTACAGCAATAAAAGAAGTGGAGAAAAGTTTAGTCTATTAGATTTTTCCCTTGATAAACATTTACTAAGTATTTTTAAAGTAAGAGATACTATATTAGATGCCAAAATACCAAGATGTTTAAAAAATGGTTTCTGCCTTAAGGGATCTCATTGTTTACCAAATACAAACTTTTCTTACAATTATAATATAGAATAGAGTGGACTATGATGGGTATCTGAAGGAAGTGCCCTAGAAAGAAAAATAAATCTATTGGCAACTGGATCCACAGTTGTTTTTATGGTTTGTGTCTTTTGTGTCCTATCTAAGAAATACTTGCCTAATCCAAAGTTGCAAGGATTTTCACCTATATTTTCTTCTAGAAGTTATATAGTTTTAGCTCTTAAAGGTAGGCATATGATCTATTTCATTTTAGTATATGTATATAGTGTGAGGAAAAGGTCCAAACTTGCTTTTTGCATATAGATATCCAACTATTTCAATATCATTTCTAAAAAGACCACATTCCCCCCCCCCCCCATTGAATTGTCTTGGCACATTTTGCAAAACTCAATTGACCATGCATGTAGAGATCTCTGTTTTTTAATACATCTGTATGTGGGGATGTCTAGTCTCTTCCAGGGAGCCACATTAGTCTCTATTTATCTGCCTGTCCATGGCCTGGATGGCATTTTTCTCATTTGGGATATGTGATAAAACATTTTATACCTGAGACATGCAAAGAGGCTTAATACCTGAGGAGTGTAAGTTTGAGGATTTGGTCACAGTGGAGAGAAGGTTGGGGGCAGAGCCGGTAATTGTTTGTACTTTAAAAAATAATTGAATCTGTCACTATGATATCTTGGATTTCAAAGGTTAAAAGACCTTAAATTATGTTCGATCACCAAGCAAATTGTCACCTGTTCATCACCATGGGGTGCTGATAATGCTGGTTGGCCATCTGGCCCTTATTTCTAATGCCAGGAAGCAGTGACTTGGCAGGGCTGAAGCTAGGAGCATTTTAGTTATAGTAAAAGGCAACTGGACATTCTCAGTTTGAAGCCATGAATTATACAGTTTAACTTCAGAACTCAGATTGGGAAAATAAGGAAATATTTTATCTTTTTATGTCAACTTTGACTTCTCAGTCAAGATACTTAAACCACTTAGAGCTTACATACTGAAATACAAATTGAATTGGGGTCTGGTTATTTTTTGTCCTTTTTTTTTTTCCTAAATTTTTTTAAGTTAGTTCTTCGAAGTTGTATATGTATGGTATAAATTTCTCATTTGAATGCAAATGAAAATATACTCTATCATATCTAGAGGCATTACCTTCATATCAAAGGGTTATTAAGGTTATATTTTTAAAGTTTTTTTTTTTAAGATTTTATTTATTTATTTGAGAGAGAGAGAATAAGAGACAGAGAGCACGAGAGGGAAGAGGGTCACAGGGAGAAGCAGACCCCCCGCTGAGCAGGGAGCCCGACCTGGGACTCGATCCCAGGACTCCAGGATCATGACCTGAGCCGAAGGCAGTTGCTTAACCAACTGAGCCACCCAGGCGCCCCATTAAGGTTATATTTTTAAAACATTCTCACAGAAGAGCACTGCAATTCTGGGTCAATTCAATTGTTATTTGGTCCAAAAGTATTACTCAAGTCCCAAGGATTCTTTTGAAAATTTGGATACTCTAACATTTTATTTTATATACCATTGAAATTTAGGATTGAAGAGGCCAAGATTAGCAGCTTAGAAAAAAAATTGGAATGCACACCCTTGGTGGCTGTCAAAAAGGTCAAAGCCATCTTCAAAACCAACAATAGGATTGTATCTATTTCTCTATAGAGAATTCTCCAGTGCTCTTTTAGGAAAACTGAGATCCTTAGATACTTCCCTTTATTAAATAAACAAACAAAAATTCTGGGTGTTCCCCACTGTCAGTGAAGAAAATCTGAACTAAATTTGTCATTCAGATTTCTCTGTGATCTGGGTCCACCATCCCCTGCAACCATTTTACTTTCTAAGTCCAGACTTTACATACTAAAAACCTTACAGTGTGCTATCATCCTATTTCAGGCCAGCCATTTTCCTAATTCAATATTATCATATGTCTAGTAATACTTTTTGTGTGTTGGGTCTATGTGGCTAAATCTTAAAAGACCAAAATCTAACAAAACTAAGCTCAAATGGAAACTGGCCCAAGAATTATTAGTTCATTAGTTTCAATAGCAAGTGAGCTCAGTAGTCCACTTTTTTATAGTATTTATTTATTCAGCCTTGATATATCCATTTTGATATATGTACACTTTTTAATCCAGATTTTGAGAGCATGATCCATAGCTCATTTAGCTGTGAATTAAAACCTATCTCAGAGTCTTAATTATAGTAGGTACCTATTGCAAGTTGGTAGACTAATGAAAAAAATAAATAATTTAATCATTTTCCAACTTGAAAAAAATCCATGCTAGGAATGTTCTAGATACTTTAAACCTAACTCATAAATCTTTCTAATTCCATCCGTCAGTCATTTCTGAAACTGACAGCCTCCCATTTTAATAACTCAATATTAAGTTCCTTTAAATGAAGTGTATGCATTAATCAGCATCTGATATGAATAACATCTGGCATGACTTCATGAGTGATTCAATTTCACTGTTCAGGTTCAACACTCTAGAGCCTTACTACAATAAAAATTACTCTTGTAAAACACTTCACTAGGTCATGGTTGGTAACATAGCATTTTCAGTCAAGCTCACTCTATCCAAGTGCTCCTCTCCTTGAACTATGTTAACCTAAACATATGTTATCCTCCTTTCCCAAGCACCAATATTAGAGTCAAATACAACTTTATAGATATATTTCAAGTGACATTTCTATGTTGCTATGTGAAAAAAGACTTACAGGAATCCTTTTTTATTTCCTTTGCTGCTTTTATACATACAGACCCTCAGTAATTACTCATCCAATAGCAGAGAGGATTGAAAGCATGACAAGTGCCAATTACTGTCAAGATTATCCATGTGAACTAGATTTCAATTACTGGAATGGAGAATTTAATTTTAACAGTTTACATCATTATTTATAGCATATATATTGTAGTCTAAGAGGTTTTAATGTGAGCATTTTAGAATCAGTTATCAGAGAATTAATATTGAACATTCTGAAAAAGTAAATTAGAATAGTGGTGGTGATTTTAAGTATGTTGTTATTTATAATATTTGAAGAGAAGTTCTTTATTACAGAAAATGCATTATAAGCTCACAAAAAACACATGAAAATTTTAGTATTCAGGAATATTCATAAATGATAGGTAATACATTGTTCATAGAATACTTCTGGTTTGGAGTATAAAAAATAACTCTCTCGGGCGCCTGGGTGGCTCAGTTGGTTAAGCGACTGCCTTCAGCTCAGGTCATGATCCTGGAGTCCCAGGATCGAGTCCCACATCGGGCTCCCTGCTCAGCGGGGGGTCTGCTTCTCCCTCTGACCCTCTCCCCGCTCGTGCTCTCTCTCATTCTCTCTCTCTCAAATAAATAAATAAAATCTTTAAAAAACAAAAAAACAAAAAAACTCTCTTCTTTGGAGATGAGAAAATCTTATTTTTTCATGATCCTTGATAATTCTTTTTAGATAAATAATCATAGATATTTACAACTTCAAACCTTTTAATATTCAATCAAATCCTTCTCTAGGAGGACTAGGGAAGAGACCATAGGTGTTATTAGTGAAGTACTAAGTAAATAAGATGATTTTTGTAATAAACAGTATTGCAAGGAAAATGACAATTATTTTCCTAACTAAAGGCAAAGTGGACTATATGTGCAAAAATAGACCCTGAATGGGAAGAAATACACATGCTTTACCCTATAGACTGAGAATATATTGTGAGATCATCATGGGATAGTACATATTTAACATGAAATGATGAGATATCTCCTGCACAGAAAACAAACTTACAAATGTAAATAAATAAATATATACATATATACTTATGTATATATAGTCTAAAACAACCAGTTTTGTCTAAATTATTATTTTTGTAATGACTTAGTATTTTTCAAACAAAACAACTGATAATTGATTATTACTGTTGACTAACATACCGTTGTAGTCTTGGCACACCATAAACACACTTTCTTTTCTCATTTTCCTCACCAAAACTCTGTGAGTTGGATTTTATGATTACTCCATTTTGCAAGTGGGAGAAAAAACAACAAAGCACCCTGACATGAGTTTACGTTAACCACAATCATAAACTATTAATTGGTGGTCCCAAAATTTAATCCCAAATGTTCAAATTTCTTTGGCAGTATAAAGTAAAAATTATCCAAAGAATGGGAAGGAAGAGGAGAGGAGAGAACATATATATATATTTTTTTTTTTCTGGGTACAAAAATAAGAACTCGTCATTCTGCTTTTCACTTTTTTTTCTGTTCTTGTCTTTGAATCTGTACTGTAAAATAAAAGATAAAAAAAAAAAAAAAAAGCCTCCAGAAATCTAAATCAGCACGTAGGTACTAACTAATTTAGTTTATTAGAATAAGCCATAAAAATGCATGTGCCTGCTTTTCTCATCCAGGCGGTCCTTGGTGTGACTGGAGAAAGCCTTAAACCACACAAATATAATCCTTGCTCTCTGTAGCCAGGATATTCTGGAGTTTATATATATCTCTAGGGGACTGGGAAATTTTAAGACTTCTGTTGGGTTACATTTGGGGGTATGGTTCTTATCAACAAATTTAGCATTTTTATAGTCTCATTTGGAGCACAACTTAATTCAAATATATTTGTTGCTCTCAGAAAACATAACCAATATCAAAGTCATAAGAAAATAATAATCATTTATCCATAACATGTCTTTGACTTTAAAGCTGTCTTGCTAAGGATCCTTGACTAATGAGGATGTTCTTTATCCTCTTTTCTCCTGCTTTCTACCTAGCACAGAGTAGATTATCACTAATAGACACAAAAATAACTTGGGAAAATAATTAAAATCCAGGGTAAATTAGGGTTTTACGTTAAGTTCTACTTACTATATTTCAAAAGACACAAGAGCTAATATTGTCCAAAATACACTTACTAGTCTCCATGTACCAAAGGAGAAAAAAATAAATAAAATTCTCTCAGAAAATTCACTTAATATATTTTATCTTCCAAGCATTAATTTATCTTGTGAATTTCATTTCTAGGAAAGCCTTCGGAAACCAGATATTCATACCTGGTTTCTGCTGATGTTAGTATTCTTGCTGTTCTTTGATTTGCAGCTACATAACTCTAGTCTCCGACTCTGTGGCCACATGATATTTCACTCTATTCCTTCTAGAACAAAGGTCCTATTGCACTAAGTGCTCATCCTACTCCAGCGTGACCTCATCCTAAGTTATTACTTCTGCAACAACTCTATTTCTAAACAAGGTCTCCTTCTGAGGTACTGAGAATTAGTACCGCAACATATCTTTTTAGAGGATACAATTCAATCCATAACAAAGACAAATAAGATGAAGGGAATCATATAGCAGAGATTAATCCTAAATCCTGTTTTGGCAGAAATTTTGGTTGTCCTCCCAACCTCCATTCCACCTGTACACAATTCAGCCATAATTGTTGGGGTTGCATAAAGCACAATTGTTATCCACAATCAGGCCTCTTTGGTCAATACAGATGACATAAACTCTGTTAGTCTTAATACATAAACTCAAATGATGATGTACTTGAACAATTATTTGTAACATCTGCTATATTATGGGAAATGCCATATGTTGAGACTTCATGTCTTATTTTATACAACTGAGTTACAAAAACATATTACCCAGAGTCTAGGCTCTTACAAGTGTTTCCGTTTTAGGACAGAATCTTCTCTCTCACATACATGTTCTTTATTTCTAGAATTTTCAAAAAGAATTGAAATGTACCCTCTATCCCTACACTTTGAAGAGTTTTAATCAAAAAGGATGCTGTACTTTGTTAAATGCTTTTTCTCCATCTATTGAAAGGATCATATGGTTCTTGTTCTTTCTTTTATTAATGTATTGTATCACACTGTTTGATTTGCGGATGTTGAACCAACCTTGCATCCCAGGAATAAATCCCACTTGGTTGTGGTGAATAATCCTTTTAATGTACTGTTGGATCCTATTGGCTGGTATGTTGGTGAGAATTTTTGCATCCATGTTCATCAGGGGTATTGGTCTGTAATTCTCCTTTTTGATGGGGTCTTTGTCTGATCTTGAGATCAAGGTAATGCTGGCCTCATAAAATGAGTTTGGAAGTTTTCCTTCCATTTCTATTTTTTGGAACAGTTTCAGAAGAATAGGTATTAATTCTTCTTTAAAAATTTGGTAGAATTCCCCTGGGAAGCCATCTGGCCCTGGGCTCTTGTTTGTTGGGAGTTTTTTGATTACTGCTTCAATTTCCTTAGTGGTTATGGGTCTGTTCAGGTTTTCTATTTCTTTTTGGTTCACTTTTGGTAGTTGATACATCTCTAGGAATGCATCCATTCCTTCCAGATTATCTAATTTGCTGGCATAGAGTTGCTCATAATATGTTCTTATAATTGTTTGTATTTCCTTGGTGTTGGTTGTGATCTCTTCTCTTTTATTCATGATTTTACTTCTTTGGGTCATTTCTCTTTTCTTTTTGATAAGTCTGGCCAGGGGTTTATCAATCTTATTAATTCTTTCAAAGAACAAGCTCCTAGTTTCGTTGATCTGTTCTACTGTTCTTTTGGTTTCTATTTCATTGATTTCTGCTCTGATAGTTATTATTTCTCTTCTTCTGCTGGGTTTAGGTTTTATTTGTTATTCTTTCTCCAGCTCCTTTAGGTGTAGGGTTAGGTTGTGTATCTGAGACCTTTCTTGTTTCTTGAGAAAGGCTTGTATTACTATATACTTTCCTCTTAGGACCACCTTTGCATCCCAAAGATTTTGAACAGTTGTGTTTTCATTTTCATTTGTTTCCATGATTTTTTTAAATTCTTTAATTTCCTGGTTGACCCATTCATTCTTTAGTAGGATGCTTTTTAGCCTCCATGTATTTGAGTTCTTACTGACTTTCCTCTTGTGATTGAGTTCTAGTTTCAAATCATTGTGGTCTGAAAATATGCAGGGAATGATCCCGATCTTTTGGTACCAGTTGATACCTGATTTGTGACCTAAGATGTGATCTATTCTGGAGAATGTTCCATGGGCACTAGAGAAGAATGTGTATTCTGTTGTTTTGGGATGGAATGTTCTGAATATATCTGTGAAGTCCATTTGGTCCAGTGTGTCATTTTATGTCCTTATTTCCTTGTTGATCTTTTGCTCAGATGATCTGTCCATTTCAGTGAGGGGGGTGTTAAAGTCCCCTACTATGATTGTATTGTTGTTGATGTGTTTCTTTGATTTTGTTATTAATTGCCTTATATAATTGGCTGCTCCCATGTTAGGGGCATAGATATTTACAATTGTTAGATCTTCTAGTTGGATAGACCCCTTATGTATGATATAGGGTCCTTCCTCATCTCTTATTATAGTCTTTAGTTTAAAATCTAATTTGTCTGACATAAGGATTGCCACCCCAGCTTTCTTTTGATGTCCATTAGCATGGTAAATGGTTTTCTACCCCCTCACTTTAAATTTGGAGGTGTCTTTGTGTCTAAAATGAGTCTCTTGCAATCAGCATATTGATAGGTCTTGTTTTTTTTTTTTTTTAATCCAATTTGATATGCTGTGTCTTTTGATTGGGGCATTTAGCCCATTTACATTCAGGGTAACTATTGAAAGATATGAATTTAGTGCCATTGTATTACCTGTAAGGTGACTGTTACTGTATATTGTCTCTGTTCCTTTCTAGTCTATGTTACTTTTAGGCTTAGAGGACCCCTTTCAATATTTCTTGTAGAGCTGATTTCGTGCTTGCAAATTCTTTTAGTTTTTGTTTGTCTTGGAAGCTTTTTATCTCTCCTTCTATTTTCAATGACCGTCTAGCTGGATATAGTATTCTTGGCTACATATTTTTCTCATTGAGTGCTCTGAATATATCATGTCAGTCCTTTCAGGCCTGCCAGGTCTCTGTGGATAGGTCTGTTGCCAATCTAATGTTTCTACCATTGTAGGTTACAGACCTTTTGTCCTGAGCTGCTTTCAGGATTTTCTCTTTGTCTCTGAGACTTGTAAGTTTTACTATTAGATTTCGGGGTGTTGACCTATTTTTATTGATTTTGAGGGGGAGTTCTCTGTGCCTCCTGGATTTTGATGCCTGTTTCCTTCCCCAAATTAGGGAAGTTGTCTGCTATAATTTGCTCCAATATACCTTCTGCCCCCCTCTCTCTCTCTCTCTTCTTCTTCTGGGATCCAAATTATTCTAATATTGTTTCGTCTTATGGTATCACTTATTTCTCAAATTCTGCCCTCGTGATCCAGCAGTTGTTTATCTCACTTTTTCTCAACTTCTTTATTCTCCATCATTTGGTCTTCTATACCACTAATTCTCTCTTCTGCCTCATTTATCCTAGCAGTTAGAGCCTCCATTTTTTATTGCATCTCATTAATAGACTTTTTGATTTTGACTTGGTTGGATTTTAGTTCTTTTATTTCTCCAGAAAGGGTTTCTCTAGTATCTTCCATGCTTTTTTCAAGCCCAGCTGGTATCTTTATAATAATCATTCTGAACTCTAGTTCTGACATCTTACTAATGTCCATATTGATTAGGTCCCTGGCAGTCGGTACTGCCTCCTGTTCTTTTTTTTTGAGGTGATTTTTTCCATCTTGTCATTTTGTCTAGAGAATAGATGAATGAGAGAACGAAATGCTAACAGGGTAACACGACCCCAGAAAAATATACACTAAACAAATTAGAAAAGACCCGAAACCAGGGGAAAAGAAAGGGAAAGAAAGAAAAAGAAAAGGAAAAAAAGGATATGATCAGGCTGGTGAATAGATCAGTGCCACACACTAGATTTTGGGTGCATTTTGGTCTGTTAGAAGAAACTGCTTCCCAAAATTTTAAAGAAGGAAAAACTTATATATGTACAAAAATAAGGGTAAATACGATGAAGGGATGGAATATGACTGTAAAGATGAAAATTATAAAAGATTTTATAAAAGGAATTGATAAGATAAGAAGTTGGTTGAAAAAAGAAAGAATAGAAATTAAAAAAAAAAAAAATGGAGAGAATGTGATCAGACAGGAGACTAGAACAAAGCCATACACTAGAGATTTAGGGTACATTTTGGTCTGTTAGAAGAAACTGTATCCCAAAATTTTAAAGAGAGAACAACTTATATATATATATATATATATATATATATATATATATATATATATATACCAAAAATA
>NW_022589719.1:17740777-17766072 GCF_004348235.1 Phoca vitulina | reverse complement strand
TTTAAAAAAGGGATTGATAAGATGGTTGAAAAAGGGTAAAAGAAAAATTCAAAAAAAAAAGTAGAAAAAGAAAAAAAAAGAAAATTAAAAAAATTAACTTTGAAAAACTGAAGAATCAGGGCGCCTGGGTGGCTCAGTCGTTAAGCGTCTGTCTTCGGCTCAGGTCATGATCCCAGGGTTCTGGGATCGAGCCCCGCATCGGGCTCCCTGCTCCGCGGGAAGCCTGCTTCTCCCTCTCCCACTCCCCCTGCTTGTGTTCCCTCTCTCGCTGTGTCTCTCTCTGTCAAATAAATAAATAAAATCTTAAAAAAAGAAAAGAAAAGAAAAGAAAAACTAAAGAATCATGGGGAAAAAAGCCATGAATCTATGTGCTGTATTCCCCTAGTGCTGGAGTTCTGCAGTTCTCATTGATCGGTAAACTTGGTCTTGGCTGGCTGTTCTTGCTGATCTTCTGGGGGAGGGGCCTGTTGTCGTGGTTCTCAAATGTCTTTCCCAGAGGTGGAATTGCCCCGCCCTTGCCAGGTTCATGCTAAGTAATCTTCTAGGGTTTGCTCTCGGGAGCTTTTGTTCCCTGCAAGCTTTTCATACAGCTTTGAAGGAGGAGAGTGAAAGTGGTGGCCTCCCAATCTCCGCCCTGGAGGAGCCAAGAACTCAGGGCCCCACTCCTCAGTGCGCCCCCAGAAAAAACAGTTAATCACTCCCATCTCCCTGGTCTCTGGCCACACTCCATGCTCACCAGCCTGTGACTGAGCATTTCTAGCTCTGGCACATGACCCTGTGTGGAGTCTCCAAACCCAGTAGACCCCTGCGGTATGCTCCTGCGCTGCTCCTCCCGAGGGAGGAAGGGGGGTCTCCCCAGATCTGCCACTTGTTGGGTCCCTGCTGAAAGAGCAGTGGCCTGACTGTGCCGTGGATCATGGTTTATGGCAACCCCGAGCTGAGAGCCCACTCCTCCGCTCCGTCTCTGCAGCCGGCTTCCCTGCTCTGATACCTGGGAGCTCTGCTGCACTTAGGCACCCCCGGTCTTTCTGTGACCCCAAGGGTCCTGAGACCACACTGTCCCAGCGAGGATTCCAACCACTGCTTAGCCACAGGAGCAACGTCCCTCAGCGGAGCAGACTTCTAAAAGTTCCGATTTTGTGCTCCGCTGTTCTCTCACTTGCTGGTAGCAGCTGACGGAGGCTCCCTCCCCTCGCTGTCTATCTTCCCAAATATCGCCTCGGATTCACTTCTCCACACGTCCTGCCTTCCAGAAAGTGGTCACTTTTCTGTTCAGAGAGTTGCTGCTATTATTTTCTTCGATCTCCTGTTGAATTCAGAGGTGTTCAGAATGGTTTGATCCCTATCTAGCTGAATTCCTGGGATCAGATGAAATTTAGGTCTCCTACTCCTCTGCCATCTTGCTCCTCCTCTCAAATACATTATTTTTCAATGACATTATCTACATAGGGAGGTTACAATTGATAGTCATTAATAAAATGTACAAAAAAAACCAAAACACTTTAAGGAAGTTAGTAAAACTAAGCTTCCATTTTCATTCAGTAAAAGGAAACTAATCCTGCAAATTCATATACATTATACCATTCCTGAGTTTAAAAATTTGATTCTTGAGTTGAACTAAGTTAATTCAGTGTTCTTCTCCCTCTTCTCTTCTTTTTTCTCCATTGAATTAGGGGAAGGTGAGGCTTGTGTTGTCTTGGTATTCAGGAGGCGACATCCCCCTGCTGTCCTTTGTCCATCCTGGCCTCTGTTGAGATATAAGGCAGATAACTTTGATCATTGTGCAATGTTGTTCTCTACTGATGTCCATGGTCTAAGCATCCTCTGCTCTTCAGATGCATATATCCTTTATACCAAAATGTGAACTTCATTCACACTAGCCCCAAGGCTGGGGTAGAGGTGGGGAGTAGTGATCATGAAGGCATAGGACTCATTTTCAGGAACCCAGACAGTTTCTAATCCAATCACATCTGTACTCGAGGAGGTAGAACTTTAAGTTCCTTTGAGTTGGAATTAGCTCTGGAATTTTAGCTTTGTTTTCTCATTTTCCTTTTTTTAAAGATTTTTATTTATTTGAGAGAGGGAGAGAAAGCAAGCACAAATGGGGGGTTGGAACAGAAGGAGAAGCGGGCTCCCTGCTGAGCAAGGAGCCCAAAGCTTGCAGGGCTCCATCCCAAGACCCTGGGATCATGACCTGAGCAGGAGGCAGAGGTTTAACTGAGCCACCAGGAACTCCATCATTTTCCTTTTCTTTCATTCATACACTTCATTTTGCATTTCTTTAGGCTTTGGCACTTGATCTTCCTAAGCCAACCCATTTGGAATTCAGAAGAAAACACACACACACACACACACACACACGCACACACACACATGCGCGCGCACACACACACACACACACACACACACACACACACCATTTATCTTTCAAGTTCCTAGCTCTTAGAACCTTTTTTAAAGTGTGATTTTTAAGATGCCTTTTTCTTCCTATAGATTTTATAAAGTCTAGTTAAGAGCTCAAAAGCCTAAAATTGGGCACTCTTATTCCTCTCTTATACTCCGAAACCAGGACAGGATGAAAATACTTGCTGCACTTGATTAATGATGAGAGACATTAGAGTTAAAAAGGATTGTCAAACTAGGAAATTTGATCTAAAATTTTCTTTTACTGTATCTATAATATGCAAAATATTAGGCAAAGGATAAATTTAGAGATGCAGTATGAATTGAACTAGGGAAAGTGAGATTTTGATGAAATTCCCAATCATGCAGTTGACAAAAAAAGATAATTAAGTCACTTTCAGTCATAACAGATGTATTGAGATTAAGACAGAAGACTGAGGTACATGATAGATGGATGAAATGGAGTAGGTTGGACATCAGCAAATCATATTTCATTGTTCTGTTAGTCTTGGCTGTATGTCAAAAGACATGTAGGGGCACCTGGTTGGCCCAGTCAGTTAAGCGTCTGCCTTCAGCTCCAGTCATGATCTCAGGGTCCTGGAATTGAACCCCATGTTAGGCTCCCTGCTCAGTGAGGAATCTCATTCTCCCTCTCCCTCTGCCCCTTGCTCTGCTCATCCTCTCTCTCTCAAAAAAAAAAAAAAAAAACAACTTTAAAAAAATGACATTTATTACTATTTTTTAAAAATTAGAGAAAAACAAACACTTTTTTTGCTTTCATTTTAATTTAAACAGCCAATAATTAAATTGTACAAACACTGCTATTTATCCTATTTTTATCCTACCTTTCCTACCTAAATTTGTAATATTAATTCAAAGATCACATCAATAGAGCCAGCATCATCACTTGAGATAACTTTCCAAATTGGTTCCAAGAAGTCTTTGGCTTAAGTAATTACTCTCCTTGTCTCTTTCTTCCTTCTTTTTTTCTGTATAAAATTGTCATCAGATTACAATACTATCTAATGGATTGTTAGTCATTCTAAAAACTATAAATATCCTGTTTTTTGTTTTGTTTTGTTTTTTTCCTTGTAAGGAAAATGTTGGGATAAAGATGACCACAGGAAGATTGAGCTTTTTCATTCTGCACTAAAACTCAGTATTATGTGTTACCTTAAAATCTGGGGAAATTAGGAGGGCCTCTAATTGCCTAAATTTAAGATCTCTTCACCCTGTTCCCATGGATAAGGTGTCACAGTCAAACAGTCCTTCTTATCAAATGGATTGTTATCTGTGCAGTCAAGTGCTTTGTGTTTGACCATACCCATCACCCTAGGGCAAGAAATTCTCCCTCACCGACAAAATGCATAGATGATTTAAAAAAAAAATTACTTTGCTCATTTACTCAAAACCTATTCATTTTAGTGACTTCAGTTGGTTAGGCATTGAGCCAAGTACTTCGTTCGTGTTTATATTTACTTCTCCTAACGGCCCCCCATATTGGTGTCATTATCTCTGTTTTATGAGTAATAAAACTAGGATTCAGAGAGGCTAAGTAATTTTGATCCAAATTATAGAAAAAGTAAGACTGAACCTACGTTCTATTCTAAATTCCATACTCATTTTATTACCCACATTATTTCTATTAAAAAGAAGTTTACTTAATAAATAAGTGCAAGAGAGTATGATATAAAAAGTTTTCCTTGAAATCATTAGAAAAAAAAAATGTTTGCCTCTTAAAATGGACAAACTCCTCTTTCTTATCCTGGTATTTCATTTTTCACTGATATTGTTAGATTAAAAATACAAAAACACATTCATGTTAATGATGATAGTAGAATGAAGGTGTTAACTATATTTAAAATATGTGTTATCTGTTAGCTTGAGTCTTTTGTGCTGGAAGCACGGATGTAAAAACAGATTTAAGTCACTGGGACAACTTTGGCCTTGGGCTGTCTTCTCTTTCACCAAACTTCTTGAGCAGTTCTATAATACCCTTGTCCACGTTGTCCCCACTTATGTTCTTTCAAACATGACTGTTAAAGCTGAGTGAAAGTCCCAGAGGATGGATCCTAAAGAGACTCAGGAGCCTGCGTTTTATATACTAACTGGGCTAAAAGTACAATTGATTTCTCTTCCCTAATTCTTTTGTTTTTCGTAGAAATACTATGATCTTAGAAATAAAAATACCACATGAAACCATTTACCTCTATCTCCAAGAATTATATTCCTTTCCTCACAAAGGATAAACTAAACAGGGACATGCTCTGAGAAAGTCTGTTTACATACACTTCTAACTAAGGATATTCTTAATACATATATTCCACTCCCTAATTTCAATTTCTTTCATGACTCATTATCACAGCTATAATGTATTAAGAGTCTAATATGTGGCAGACACTACACTAATTGCTATACATATATCACCACATTTCTGCATTGAATTACATCCTCACATTAATTATTTCCATATGTCAATGAAAAAATAAATGTATAGATAATGTAAGAATGTGCTTAGATCCCGTACTTCATTATGAAGGAGCCTGGAGTCAAACCCAGGGCTGACTCCACAGCTTATTCTTGACTCATTAATTATGGTTGGACTGAGTGATTTGGAAACACCACAGCCTGCTTTGAAGGCCAAAGCTACTCATAAACACATATTTTGGTAGAGGTGGATCTTTTCACTGGTTTTCCTGCTGCCTACTTGATTCCTAAAAATACACTGTTGATTGTTCATACCTTCAGAGAAAATCACTTTTCCATAAAGTGCCCATTATAGCGTGTCAATGAATGTGATAACATGCATAATTTATCTCAGGGGAGTATGTAATTAGAAAATTAACCTTTTACTTTCCTCCTGTTAATCAGTTATAGAAAATGATTGAAGAATAATACATTAGCAACCATGTACTGTATTATTGTGCTTTTAATTTCTAAGTTACTCGATAAGAACAAAATGCTAAGAGACAATAGCCTCAATATGTTAAGCAGAAATGGCATTTTGCACATATAGGGACCTACTTCCCGAGTCTTTCATTTGATTTTTAAAAATTCTTTAAAAAAATTCTCTATCTTGTGGTAGTATTTTACTCAATGACAAAGAAAATCCAGGATTCTATTTTCACCTCTAAAATCATCCTTACTTTTCAGAAAGCATGGTGTTTGTATAAGGTACATACATGCTTGCACTTCCACAAAAGGATCAAGAACGTGTAAAGTAGGTGATGTGGCCTGACAAATTGGAAGGAACCAGCAGCTCCACTGTCAGCCCCTATCCTCCCCCACTGATGGCTGACTTGCTTACTCAATTCCCAGAAGAGCTTAATTCTCTGAACTGCGAGAAAGCAATCTCATCATTATTGAAAGATTTGATCAATTTTAACTTGAGACCTCACAGATGCTGATGGGCAATGTTGGTTTTGTGTCTCAAAATTACTGGGTCACAGCCTTGATTTTAGGCACATCATTTGTGATATTTTATTCCTTAGAGACATGTGTGAGAAGGCAAAAAAAAAAAAAAAATCTGAGATATATTAAAACTGTGTGTGCTAGAGGGTGAGGAGCATGGCATTGAACTTGGAATCAAGAGACAAAATGCTTTACTGACTGTTTAGTTTTGAGTACATCACTTAAGTTCTCAGAGTCTTAGTTGTTCCATTTGCAAAATGGAGATTTTTTTTTTTTTTCCCTATACCTCAAAGAATTTCTGAAGAGGCAAACACTAAAAAAAAAAAAAAAAAAAAAGTATGTCAAACATTGCAATTGTAGTTTTAAGAGTATGAAAAAGTAAAATATTGTTATTCCTACCAACTGCTATCTTTGAGTGGCTAAATTTTTATTTTTATAATAAAAGTGAGGTAAAGGCAGCATTCTATATCTTCTTATTCTGAAATTCTCTGTAAAAGTAATTTCTGGTATTCTAAAAATGTTCCATAGAGTAGCACCTCCCCCCCACCCCCTATCCATGGTCTCAGTTTCCATGGTTACAGTTACCCACAGTCTTTATGAAAGAGATGCAGAGGAAGATTTGACATGGAGAGAAGAGAAGGCAGTGTGAATACTTAGGCAGAGACTGAAGTGATACAACCACCAGCCAAGGAAAGATGGCAGCCACCAGAAACAAGAGGCAAGCAACACATTCTCCCCTAGAGGATTCAGAGAACATGCATCCCTGCTTAACACCTTGATCTCTGTCTGCCTAGTTGAAACTGATTTTTCACTTCTGGGTAAGAAAGAGTAAGGGAATAAACATGTGTTATTTTAAGCTACCACGTTTGTCATAATTTGTTAAGCATCCATAGGAAACTAATACACTGTCCCACCCATCACCTCAAAGAATATTCTAGGTAAAATGTTGAGTGACTGTGGCAACTTCTTCTAAAACCCCAGCTTACCACCTCAAACCTTTGCTTCACTGCCCCCTTTTAGTTCTTGAGAAGTTCCATTTGCAAAATTCAACATTGCCTTCTCAATGAGAAATCGGGGGATGCATTGTCTTCTCATAAATGCTCCCTTGCATCCTGGGTCATTTATGATACAAAAGGAAAACTTTTAGCTAGTGAAATTGTTGGAGTTAAATGAATTGTAAAATATGAAGTAGAGTTTCCCAAGTGGAATGATTCAAATTTCTCTTTAATGGTATGAGAATAGATCTGATTTTTTCTTAATTTAGATTCTTTCATTTTCCTTTCTGCAATGAATTGTTGCACATGATGTGTCTTAGTGGATTCTTCTAAGAAATTTTGCATAGGAAAATAAAGGGTTACATCTCGTAGGATTTCTCCTTCCTCTCCTTTCAGGCATGTTGTCGGTTTGTCTGTCTGTCTGTTTATTTAGGTCCCCAATGGTGACTTAGTGCCCCTGTTTTTACTGGGAAACAAAATAACTTCACACTGAAGGATCTTAATACTATAAGAAAAACAATGGATGAGACTTCTTACAAGATTTAAAACCATGCATTTTTGAATATGTTTAAAAAGAAGTAGGTTAAGAGAAAATAATTTTGTTGGAATTTCTAAAATTTGTCACTTCTTTTGGATGAGAGATTTTTCCTTCCTATATAGGTTAATACACTGCTGTTTCCCCCCCACTCTTATAATTAACTGAACATGGACAATTCAAGAGTTTTTTCTCCAGTTAATTTTGGATAAATAGCGAAAGAGGCTGTTTTGAATAAATAAATATTGAATTAACAAGCTGTTTTGCAGAGATCATCAGTGATTGAGGATATCTATAGGTGTTAACTAACTTGTTGAGATATCCCTTAATCTATATAATATGCAGAAGAGAATATATTTATCTTTTTGACCCATATCATGTACTAAATATAAATACTCAGATTTTTATATCTAAATAGCATTAATTTTGTACTAACAAGTGCCCCCCAAAAGTTTTCTTTAATGATTTATTTATTTATTTGAGAGAGAGAAAGAAAAAACAGAGGGAGTGACAGAAGGAGAGGGAGAGAGAGAATCCTCAAGCAGACTCCCTGCTGAGCACAGAACCCTATAGAGCTCTATTCCAGGCCCCAAGATCAGGACCTGAGCAGAAATCGGATGCTTAACTGACTACACCACCAAGGCACCTCCAAAAAGTGTTTTTTTTAATTTGTTTTTAATAATACTATTAAACACAGTGCACAGCAAATTGTCAAAACAGCTAACAGAAAAATATATTAGGTAAATGAAAGTAAGGGAAACATATAGCTTTAACTGGCATATCTATAGATCTCTAGCATACTGTTATATTTCTAATCCTTATCTCTGCAGCCATTTCTCTTTCAGTCTTTATCTCCATTCTTTTACTTATGTGTTATATTATTCTCTGTGTGTGTGTGTGTGTGTGTTTTAGTTAGTGAATGAAAGAGTTAAATTAGAAATTCCTAAATTGGAGGTAATAGAGGTAAAATAGGATAAACAGATGGACTAGGAAAAAGTAAAGGAGGTAGAACTAACACAGATTTTTGATCTGCGCACTGATTACAAATGTATGCCTTTTTAAAAAAAACACAAAACCTGTAATATCCTTTTAATTTGTGTGCCTTTCTGAACATATCACATATCTAAGAAATTCATTTAGAAGCATAAAGAAAAAAAGTGGCAAAGTGATTAAAATGCTTGCAATGAAGTAAAAGGAAAATAATTTTTAAATGAAATAGCATTAGGGAATATAAAAATCTCATTCTCATATTTTTAAGAATTTGTTACCTTTTTTGAGGAAAACACTTTATGTATTATTTAACTCAACTACTACATTCTCTTTTGGTTAGTTAGGAATGTTGTTGGTTTGGGTCAGTTATAATGAATTCACCATCCCATAAGCCATAAGTTGACATATCACTTTGGTCTAATTTAAAAATTTCAAAGTATAGTAGTCTGAACTATGAAGAGTGAATTTCAAAATTATCTTTCGATTAAGCAAGCAACACAGAGTCATTTTTTACCCTATATACAAATTTTGGAGAAGCAAAGAAGTTCCATTCTTTTTTTGGCATTGAGTAATTTTATTTAAAACCAGGATCTTCTGGGGGCATCTGGGTGGCCTAGACAGTTAGGCATCTGACTCTTGATTTTGGCTCTGGTCATGGTCTCACAGTCATGGGATTGAGACCAGCATGGGGCTCACACTCAGTGCATAGTCTGCTTGTTTCTCTCCCTCTGCTCACCACCCCCCACAATTGCTCTCTCTCTCTCTTTCTCTCAAATAAATAAATAAATAAAATCTTAAACAAACAAACCAGGATCTCCTATAATAAAATGGATTGAGGGCTTAGAGTAGCATACAGTTTCTAAAGATGAGGATTCGAAAATTTTTGCATTGACAACAGGAGTCCTTATTAGCATTGAGATAAACTTGTATTTACATTTCACAATTATTTTTGTATGTTTTAAAATGTGTGCCCCTAAATATCAAATGATAAAGATTATATTCTGCTTAATGTCCACATTTTGAGAATAAGAATGTCATGAAATTGGGATCTTTTAGTTCTGCAGGAAGTCAAGGCCCAGAAATATTCGAAAATGTTGTAAGATTCTTCAAGGTCCTTTAATTAGAAGGGAAAATTCAGGATTACACCAGAAATTTTAGTGTTAATTGGCAGATACCTTGACAGGGGAAGTATATAAAGGCCTAATGTGGGAAATGAGGGGTGGGTAGATAACTTAAGTCTCAGATGGAAGTAAAATGGAAGAAACGGAAGAGTGGGAGTAAACTCTCATTAAAATAAATGGATAAAAGCATTTCTATGAACAGGTTGATATATTAGTAAGCATTGGAAGATCTGTAGGTGGGGAATGGAAAGGATGTAGATAAAATGGAAATGCCTTCATTCATAGAGAAGTGGTGGGCTGACAAAATAAAAATACAGACATAAGTTGTGCTCTAGTACTTGAAGTGTTCTTCCATCAGGGAAATTTGGGTGCATATCAATCTGTGTACTTCTGTAAGAGAAAATAATAACTCAGCATCAGAGACATTGCCTCAGAAGTTTCAGGACTCTCTAGGCATATTCAGATTTTTTTCTTATATGGGTGTTGTTAAATTTACCTGGTGTCTTATTCAGTTTGGATGGCTGCAACAGAGTACCATAGACTGCATTGCTTAAAAAACAAACATTTATTTCTCCTAGTTCTGGAGGCTGAAAACACAAGATCGAAGTGCGAACAGATCTAGTGTCTGGCAAGGACATAATTTCTGGTTTGCAGATGTTTGTCTTTTCTCTGCATCCTCTACATGGTGGAGAGAGATTATCTCTCTTGTCTCTCTTCTTATGAAGGAATTAATGCCACTCATGAGGCATGACTTATGATTTATTTTCCTACCAAAGCCACTACCTCCTAGCACCTTCACATTAGGGGATAGGATTTTGGGATTTGGGGAGGATACAATATTTAGTTCATAACAGAAATATGTAGTCCATAATATTTTTATAGTATATGAAAATATATAATATATTATATTAATACCTCCCAAATTTAATTTTTTTTATCATTCAGTCCTTTACTCACTAATATAATAAATTTTATGTTTCACTTGGCTCAGACACTACAATGGTGAACAAAAGTGGACAGTCTCAAAGCATATAATGAATTATCTTATGTAGTCTGAGAGGTGGGAAGCATGGCATGGAGACAGTCTGTTGAGCACAGTCATGAAAAATAATGCATTACCTAGAAAAACTGGGAGTGTATCTGGAAGGAGAATGAATAGTGCTCCAGACAGAGGCAAAAATATATGCAAAGGCAGATTAGATGTATTAGCATACTAGAGTATTAGACAAAGCATAGCACATTTGGGGAACTGAAGCAAGTCCAATGGTGCTGAGAAACAGAAAATAGGTGGCAGTACCATTTGAGGTACATCCAGAGAATCAGAAAATAAAGAGTATTGTGCATGTGTGTATGTGTCAATTTCTTTATTCTAAATACAAGGAAGACATTGAAATATTTAAAGAGGAGATAAAATGATAATGCTTGTGTTTCAGAAAATCTCCTGGCTGCAGACTAGAAAAATGAATTGGAAGGTGGTTCATGCAAGGCTATTGAGGTAGTCCAGATAAGAGACGGTAGTAGTTTGTTTTGAAGTTGGATGGATAAAAATAGGTAAATTCTAGAGAAATATAGACAAAGTCTTAATACTGTATCCCAAAAATTGAGTGAGAAAGAGATTTTATAGCTCCTAGCTTCCTGGTTTCTGGGTCTTGGAATATATGTTGAGGCAATTTAAAAAATGGTGATCCTGTTCTATGTGAAAGTCCATGAGTTAAGCTTGGGGACAATGATATCAATGTGCCTTTAAAACATCCATGAACAAATGAGAAATAAGTAGAATAGAGGATAGATTTTGTTTGCCATAAATCATAATATAAATGATATTTGAGGCCAATGTTGAATGAGATTACTTTAAGAGTATAGTGTGAGAAGAGGAGAGAACCTAACATTGAGCCTTAGGGAGTTTTAACCAGAGAAATAGCACAGGAAAAAACTAGGCAGTATTAGTCATGGAATGCAAAATATGAGTCTTTCTAGAAGCAAAGACTTAGCAGCAATGCCAAATGCTAGTAAGAAGTCAACAAGTTGATGATTGAAAGTCATCGAATTAGAATTCTTCCTATAGATGAAACAAGTTCAGGGAGCTTGGTCTGCTACCTGAGGGAGAAGCAAGATAACAAAGATAGTGAATACCATGTTTCATGAAGTTTAGCTATCAATGGAGGAAGAAGTAGGGCAGTGATTGAGGGGAATGTGGAATAAACAGATCCTTTACAAGGAAGGGATCAAATTGAGGGAGAGATTGAATAGTTAAGAAAACCTGAATAATTAGTACTATAAAGGTAATGAGAAAGGAAAGAATGGAATTCAAGTCACAGATTCGAAAATATGAGGTACATAAATAAACCAGGGTATTGAAGAAGTCAGGAGTTTTAAAGGTGTTATAGAAGTCTGAAATACTTGTGAATTGTGATACAGCAAATAGATCAGAGCAAAAATAGAACAATTGATGGGCCATGTAGAGATTGCACTTGTGTTTGCTAATCATAAATATAAAGTAGAACCTATGAGCACTTTTGTGTGACTTTTTCCAAGGGAACACAATTATTTTGGTTCTGACTGTAATATGTAGTAAATATAATAGGTGGAATTATCTAGTTTGGGAGTTTTGCTGGATATGTAATAGAAAAAGAAACAAGTGTGGTATATTTTGCTATTGACAAGTGTAAACTTGGAATGATGGACCATGGACTTTGTTTGAATAAGGAAAAAAAATGATGTTTCAAACAAGTGAAGTTGTTTCTGCCTTTGTGCATGTAAGGTTTGTAAAGATATGGAAATTTTGGCCAAATAAATACAGAAGTTCCATACTTTAAGGGAATAAGGAACTCAAGACAATGTTAACAATTTTGTTTACCTAGAAGATCTATATTGGGCTATTTCAAGGTTGCAATGGTTATATATGTTTATACTATCTTTTATTCTACTCTGATCTACTCTCTAGTCACATTTTGAGGTGGTCATTCATCAGAGTGCACAGAGCCTTCAAATTGAACTATTCCTGTCTGATACTGTAGCAGCATCTTTTTTTTTTATTTTTTTTTTAAAGATTTTATTTATTTATTTGACAGAGAGAGACACAGCGAGAGAGGGAACACAAGCAGGGGGAGTGGGAGAGGGAGAAGCAGGCTTCCGGCCGAGCAGGGAGCCCAATGCGGGGCTCGATCCCAGGACCCTGGGATCATGCCCTGAGCCGAAGGCACACACTCAACGACTGAGCCACCCAGGCGCCCCTCTGTAGCAGCATCTTACAAGCATTAAATTTAAGGATGAAACAAGACTACAGAGATTATTTCAGTCCCCTCATTTTGAAGATGATCTCTTTAAAACTCGAAGAAGTGGCATGATAAAGAATATAGAGTAGTGAGGAGTGCTGTAACTCAAACTGACATCTCTTTAACCTCAATATTGGGCACTCTCCATAGTCTTAATTGTCAGTGACATTACAGATTAGTATATTGTCATTGCAGAAGATAACTCAAAGTATATCCAAAGAAATTAATCTCTGATTAATTTCACCAAATAACTACCCCAGTATACTCTAAGGTATATCAATCTCTGAAATAATATTAGAGATCTTTCTATGGCACTATGGCATGTGATTAAAGAGTAACTCCCAGAAGGGTGGAGGAAAATTATAGGCAGGGGTTACTTTAAAAAAAAAAAAAAAGATTTGCGGGGGCGCCTGGGTGGCTCAGTCGTTGGGCGTCTGCCTTCGGCTCAGGTCATGATCCCAGGGTCCTGGGATCGAGCTCCTTATCGGGCTCCCTGTTACGCAGGAGGCCTGCTTCTCCCTCTTCCACTCCTCCTGCTTGTGTTCCCTCTCTTGCTGTCACTCTGTGTCAAATAAATAAAATCTTTAAAAGATAAATAAATAAATAAATAAAATAAAAATTAAAAAAAAAAGATTTGCTTTGGATGGCAGTAAACACTAACTCTGTCTACTTAACATTTTTTTTCTCAAACAAATGCAATATAATATTAAGCTGATCTATTCTTAGTTTAAATAATATCAGTTGACTTTTTGTTAGGAAATTTAAAATTGAATATCACATCAGAAAATTCAGCTATAATATGGATAAAGAGAGGTAACATCTAAAAGTTACAGATAGCCATTGCTTACACATAATGTCAATTTCAAGTGAATTAGAAACACTCATCAACAAATAGTTACATGTAATGTGCTTGTGTAAATAAAATCACTTCTTCTGATTTCTGTAATTTCTCAGAATCTTACAGAAAGCTTGTCATTTCAGAAACCTTGGACTGATATGCATCATTCATAAAGTTAACTTCCCTGACTTCCAATACTATATCATTTACAAATGTTCTGTCCACATATCAAAAGGTTGATTGTTGACAGGCTAAATATCCATACCATTCAACATGAATTCCTTTTGATCAGATTCATGTACTATGGTCATGATTGATATTATTTTGATAGTTGATTGAGATAATGTGCCAATGCTGAAATAAATAAGTTAAAGATATATCACCAACTCCCCTCACCTTACACTGTAATATTATAAATCATCTCATAGATTTATACAGTTCAGATTCTGCATACTAATCTCTACACATAGGTAGAGAACACTCTTATAACAAAGATGACATCATTTAATCTTACTAGCTTCTCCAAAAGAGATATCTGGTGTCCAATTCCAGATATGAGGGGAACAGCTTCTCTGAACTTAAAATTTTTAACTAAGATGTTCACTAAGCTCATGTAATTCATTATCAGTTTTGTTTATTGAAGTATCTTAAGTGCTTATGTTGATTTCTGGCACATATTAGATGTTCAATAAATACTTGTTAAATAAATAAGACAGACAAAAAGATTAAACATTAAGAATCACTGTCAAAATAAGAAAGCACAAAGCAAGTCTATGTCATCTCAAACATTTTTTTCCTTAGCATCAGCATTTACAGCCACTGAAGAGTCTCTTTATAAAATTTTGCTTGAGATTTAAACTATAAGTAAGGGTTTTACATTAAAAATATTGAGTTTATGCCCATTAGCTAAAAGATAAACATTTAAAGCAAAGATAAATAACAATCCTAGATGTTGTAAATGGATTTTACTTTAGTTTGCCAGTTTGATCATATATTACCCACTGAAAAATGCTATGTGTCATTACATACTCACTTCAATAGGCTAGGGATTACAATTGTTTCCAGAGCAGAAAGTCAAACAAAGTTCATAAAAGCAAATTAATTAAGTGTTTGAATCAAAAAGCTGCCTAAAACGATCACCTGTTGTTCAAATTTACAAAATCCCAAACCATCCCAAGAGGCACTCTACTTAAAACACTACTGGAACAGAAGCAGTATTTCCCAGAGGTTGAGAGTAACTTGTGAATAGTAAATTATGATGCCAGAGGCAAACATCAATTTTAAATATTCTAATTCTCTAACATATTTTTAGCAAGGATGCACAATAGCAGGGAAGAGGCATCTTTTCTTCAAAATTTAGTGATGAAATGAAACTGATAGATGGAACAAAGTTTCTGGAGTTGAGTGGACATTCAAACAATCAGGTCATGTGCTCATTATATACGGAAAATTGATACTTTATCAAGAACAACAACCAAAGTAGTAGTATAAGTTAGCTCTTTGATTCAATACAAGATATTTAGAACATGATAATATCGCCATCAATTGAAAGGTGTTTTGCAAGTAATAATGATCAAAGTATCAAAATTAATTATTGAGTGGTTAACTTTTGGATTTATATTCAAATCTATTTAAATATATTCCTGATTTAGCATCACTTTCCCTTACATTTGAACATATCCCTTATGAAGGAAGAGAAAAAGATGGATCCAGATATACTAGTGAGCTAGGATTCTGACCCAGCCCACTGCCTATCCGATCTTTACCCAACTATAGTAAGTGATCATTTCTGATTGATTACATATTACGGCAATTACAACTTATCTTGAATTATACTTAACTACACCTGGCATGATCAAGAAGTAACAAGAAGACAAGTATGGCTGGAAATTTCTGGAATTTCACAATCAGTTTGCAAACTTACTTTAAAAATATTCCTGGAAAGGGAGGATAAGAAAACAAAAATACAGACCAAAGCATGCTGGAAAAACAAAGAAATACAGATCAAACAAAGAGAGATCACCATCTTAATGATGAAAGGTTAATCATACTTATTAATTTTTTTAAGCTAGAAAGTTACGTGATATTAAGGCACTCTCCCTCCTATGCAGCTGGTAGGATGTTAATTGACAAAGTGTCTTTGAAGCAGAATCAAACAGTACTTACTGCAATTAATAAGCACATGCTCTATAGTCTTGAGAAACTTTCAAGTGAATGTGAGAGGAGATATGTATGAAGATGTTCATATTAATGTTATTTGTTGTAACAAAAGCTGGAGGCAATGTAGGTGACCATCACAAGGGTAATAGATAAGATATAAGCTAAATCTACATATTGCAACATGACTACAGCTCTGAACTGTAATATTTGGATGAATAAGAACCCACTTTATGAGTGGAGAGATGGTTAAATCCCATTCAGAATGCACTGCTGCCTGAAAACTGGGGAGGGCTGAGCTATATGTTGGGCAGATTACATTAACACCCTCTATGAATGTTATGGCTTTTTGTGATTTGGTTCTTTAATTATAAGCATGATCCCTCTTTAGAATTATTAATACTGTCTTCTTCACTCCTTCAACCTCAAACATATTAGCCTCCTTTATTCTATTCCATTATTCTAGATAACATCTCAGTATATAAGAGCTTTTCCATGTAGTGTTTCCCTTGCCTAGAATGTTCTTCTGTGAGAAACAAACATAGCTCCTCAATTTTCCTCCTTTGTATCTTTTCTTAAATATCACCTTTTCCGTGAGGTCTTCCTAGCCACCATATTAAAAATTTCAAGTCTATCAGAACCATAGAATTCCTGTCTCCCTCCTCCTTTTCTGATTTATGTTTCTCCCTAGTTCTCACTGTCATTTACCACACTATATATATAAATAATGTATTTTGTTATCTCTCTTTCTTTCTTTTTGCCTGTCTTGTACAATGGTCTGCCCATTGTAAAAGTGTTCAATAAATATTTGTAAATTATTTATTTTTTTCTAAGTATCTATTTGATTTGGCATTAATATTGCTAAATCATATTTGTTAATTTTTAAATTTGTCTTTGCCGTCTATATATTTTCCATTTGTTATTCTTAAAATTTCTCTATTTTTAATTCAAATATACATTTTCTAAATCAAGTGTAAATCAATTTGTTCTTCTCTTAATCCAGCCAGGTTCATGGTATTTATTTAATATTTATTTTTCCTGCATATGATAAAAAACTTTAGAGAGATGGGTGATATGTATTGTGCTTAATTTTGTCCAGTGTCTAGTATAGTTTCTGCATATAGTTGGAGCTCAACAGTGTTTTTTTATTTAAAGAAATTGGTACATGAATACTTTTTTTTCAAAATATGGAATTAGATAGCAACTTGTAATAAAGATAGCATAGGCTGTGAATTCAAAATAACACAAGCTGTATCTTTTCACAGCAAAACTAAATATTATTTTTTCAAGTTTTTTCCATGTATGTATATGTACATAAATATTTATAATTAGAAAATATACAATTATATATATAGTCAATGGGAGTGAAAACAAAAATAAAATTTAAATAATTTTAGTGTCTAGGAAATACTGAAGAAATGTATAATTTTCATATTATACATATTTATGTGATATTATTCTAGCTATGAAGAATTAATTTTGAAATATTCATGTTATGAAGATGAAACTCAACTTATTTTTTCTTAAGTTTTATTTAATTTTTGACATTAATAGAAATCCATTTCATGAAGCAGTTTACTATATTACAGTAGCAAATCAGTTGTGACATGTTAGCTATTTTCCCCAATAATGGGTAATGTTATTAAGTAAAAGTATGTTAGATATTGGGCATTCACTAAGGCTTCAGTTGAAAAATAACATGTTGCTTTCTTTTTAAAATTAAATTTTGCTAGCTTAAAAATACTGGTGACTAAAATCCTGAATTATTTTTTACTTTTACCTGTTCTATTTTAAATAATCTTTCTACATAGGAAAAGGTTACATGCATGGATCACGATTCACATTATGACAAACAGAATTAGAGGGGGAGAGGACTCTGAGTAATGTATTAGGGTTATTATAATACAAATCACCAAAAGGGCTGATAAAACATAAGCAGCTAAAATCACACACAAAAAAGTCTCTATCCTCATGAATCTTGTGGCTTTACTATTGCAGTAGATAATCACCATGGTAAAAGCTTTGGAGACAGAATAAGGGTAGAGTAAGTCTTGGAAGATAAATTAAGAAAGTAAAATCCCATTATTATGGATAATACTATTCAGATTACCATGTCAGCAGGGCTGAATAAATTAAAGAAGTTCCATCTTGCTGAGAATTAAAATAATGATTTGCAAAACATCACACGATACTATTGAATCTTTGGGTTTCTTCAAAGAAAACTCTGATTTAAAATTCTATAAAAGTTCCTACATAGATAACAAAGATGAAAACAATACAAATCTTACTGATTTTTTAAAAACCTGTGTTCTTGATTTCTATATTTTGGTCTTATATTCTTAGGAATTAAAATAATAAAGATAAAGATCTAAGTAAGATAGCTGAAAATTTTCCCAGAAATGGAAAAATCTTATTTTATCATTGTCTCTTTTTCTTTCTTTCTTCTTTTTCAAGAATTCTTAGCCGTTCTGAATCAGTTTAGGAGAAAGTGAAATGAATTTCCTATTAAATGGGATAATGGACTATGCTATGGCTGATATTGCTCTCTCTCCAATTAAGATTCTATCTAGGATTAATCTACTTTCTTTGGATGAGAAATACACAGACTCTCACCAGCATCGTGTGCCTTCTTTTCTGAGAAGCTCATAAGTACTCTAACTCTGATTTGGGATAGGAATCAGAAGGAATATTTTCCAGCGGCAAATGTATTCTAATTGGGGTTGCAGGTAGAGAGCTAGGCCTTAAATTATAGAGAATTAAGTCCTGGGAATCTGTCATTTCTCTAATGCCAGCATCTAAAGAATATTATGAGTAATTATTTCTAAAGAGAAAACTTTAGGCCACAATGTGGTTACATGTTACATAGGAATATAAACAGGCAAGTGCAGATAATTGCAGTATTTTTTTCTCTTTCTCCTCTTCTATCCTCTCATTCTCTCTTTAATCCAGTCATCTGTTTACCACATCTTTGTGGGTTAAGCAAAGAAAATCCAGGAATAAGTGATAGGAGGTGTTCCTTGGTGACTTTCCACCTGTTTTTCGAAACAACACATACTTTCTCCCAGCTTAATCTACCTCCTTCATTTACTCAGCACCTTTCTAATTAAGTCTGAGTGGCTTACAGCATTGCAAAGTCTATGTTACTTGTTATGCGATGGGTAATTTTAGAAGACTCACATTCTAATACTGTGGAAATATAACACGACAGAGGAAAAAAATAAGGGAAAACTATATGCACTGCTATGGATGGAACTCTAAGGCCTATCTTTCAAAAAAATACCTACAGCTTTAACTACTATGTTAAAACCCTCACACACACACACGCATCATATCCCACCCCCCCACTACAAAAACACATATATGTCTCACTGGTACATAAATGGATATAAACATTAGAAAAAGAAAATGATTATCTGGTGAAAACAAGATTCGAATTTCAGAGGTGCAGGATGCTAAAAGAGGAGTTTCTTCCTATCTGTAAAGTTTTTATTATTGATTTTTTACAAGCAGAATGTATCCATTGTCTTAGTTGCATAATTTATAAAATAAACAGAAGAAAGCAAGAAAGGGATGGAAGGAAGGAAAGAGAAAGAGAGTACGTCTTTTGATTCATTCAAAATATTTTTTAAAAACCCATAATTATGCAGCGATCTGGTTTACAATAGATGGTCAAAAGATTTCTGCTGAAATGGTAAATAAATGACAGTTTTAAAAGACATATGCCTTTAGTCTTACAGTAGTGTGATTATTGGCAATTTAATGAGGCAGAATAATCTTATTAGGGAATTAACTGTCTCATTTCTCTGCTGTAGGCTTCTTATAAATAAAAAATGTATGTTGCATTTACATTCAAAAAAGGTATATTAAAGTTTTGAATCTTTGAGTTTCCTTTGTGACAAAAACCTTTTGATTCTCAAACCTATCAGGACCATAATACCCTTTTTTTTTTTTTTAAAGATTTTATTTATTTGACAGAGAGAGACACAGTGAGAGAGGGAACACAAGCAGGGGGAGTGGGAGAGGGAGAAGCAGACTTCCTGCAGAGCAGGGAGCCTGATGCGGGGCTCGATCCCAGGACTCTGGGATCATGACCTGAGCCGAAGGCAGACGCTTAACAACTGAGCCACCCAGGCACCCCAGGACCATAACACCCTTAAAAGTATCTTTATGCCCCTGTGTAATATTCTGATTGAAATTCATAGATAATGTAAACCACCTAAACATTTAAATAAAACTTCAACTCAAAATAATTGAAATAAATGGAGAAATTAAAATATGTTAATTATAAAGCAATATGCTATTTAATATGTGCAGATTTGCATTACTTTATTAGATGTCATGAATTAATTAGTGGTTAAAACCATACATGCAAATGCAAACTAACATAAGTGTGTTGCAGTGGCCATACAAATGCTTCAGGAAGTGTTGTCCTTGGAGATATGGTTAAGTCATAGAAAAGTTCTGAACAAAACAATATCCCGTCTTCCATCAACATTCATACATGAAGTTTGCATGCTTAAAGAAATTGATTTTATACTACAATTGTGAAAAATTAGTTTGTGTTAATATGTAAAATGGGGTTAGATTATATGATCAGATAGCTATACTGGAGTTTTCACCTATATGAATACCTATCAAGACACTTGAAAGTCATAAGCATGTAAAAAGTTCTTCATTATGTGGATCTGTTCAGTGAATTTCAGAATGTCTGGTATGGTCCCATCCCACTAAATTTGATTCTCTCACCCATCAACATGGCCATGAGAAACATACCAACCAATGTTCCCTAGGTATATCATCCTCATTAATAGCCACTGCCTTAGACCCTTGGAAGTGATTACACTGCCCTAGGTGGAAAGTGGTCTGATGAAAGTGGCTTCTCAAAGACAAGAAAGGATAAGGGAACTAGGATACAGCTAGAATGCAGCTAGGTTCAGTGAAAGGTCACAGAAATGATACTGTTTCTGTGAGCCATCGGAATCTAGTCCCAGCTCCTATGGGGTTTATAGAAGTGGTAACGTATCTGTGTAGATGTTTGGGAGCTGTATGCACAAGTTTGGCTCAGATGGATGAATGCGAACAGAGGAGCAATTTGCTTTTGAGTGGACCTTGTGAACCTGGGCAAGAATCCTGAGGACAACAGACAGAATGACTGAAGACCAGATCAGAGCATTTTCCCTGGATTGTATGAGCCCAAGTTTAGATGCTAAGAAAGTAGATTCAACCTACTCTCCATTTTACTCACAAAATAAGGCCTGAGTCAACTATAATTTTCAGTTTGAAAAGTATTGAAATAAGTTAACTTTTGGTTAGAGAAGTTAGATTGAGCACAGACACTTAGCCTACTTTCTTTTGAAACCCCACAGCTACAATGACAAAAAATAAATTTAAAAATGAGAGGGAAAATGATCAATTTTTGAAAATACAAAATAGTAGTTAATTAACAAAAGTAATCCTAACCTAGAAGTGGGGATGCAAAGAAGCAACTCTCACTCTCTCTATATATATTTATCTCTCTCTATCTATCTATATATCTATATCTATATTTTCTGGAAAGGAAAATATTTCTGGAAATAAATATTGGGCCAAAAACCACAGTAATTGGTTTAAGTCTATGTATTAATCTGCTTAGGCTGCCAGAACAAAATATAATAGACTAAGTAATATAAACAATCAAAACTTTATCTCGGTTCTGGAGACAAGAAGTCCAAGGTCAACGTGCCAGCAGGATCAGTGTCTGGTGGTAGCTCTCTCCCTGGGTTGCAGACAGTTGTCTTCTCACTATGTCCTTATGTAGCAGAAGGGGGGTGGGAGAGAGAAAGGGAAAGCAAAAGCTATCTAGAAAATTCTGGGAAAGATTTGAATGTATTAAAAAAAAATTCAAGGGCGCCTGGGTGGCTCAGTTGGTTAAGCGACTGCCTTCGGCTCAGGTCATGATCCTGGAGTCCCTGGATCGAGTCCCGCATCGGGCTCCCTGCTCGGCAGGGAGTCTGCTTCTCCCTCTGACCCTCCCCCCTCTCATGCTCTCTCTCTCATTCTCTCTCTCTCTCAAATAAATAAATAAAATCTTTAAAAAAAAATTCAAAAAACTTAAGCAGTATTTACAGATAAATTGACAATACAGATATTGGAATAAAAATTGTTATTTTTAAATCCTTTAATTAATCTATATATTAAACCATCAAATATGTACTGACTGCTCACTAGACTTTCTTATATTGTAAGAGAAATCACTTTCAGAGGTTTAAGTTATATTCAATTCTGATTAAAAATCTCAAAGTTCTTCTATTCCTAGTTTTATTTAAACTGTAAGCATCTTTATTTTTTTTATTTTTTTATGTCAAATCTGACTCACTTTATTTTTTTTATTTTTATGCTTCAAGTTTTTATTTAAATTCCAGTTAGTTAACATGCAGTGTAATATTACTTTCAGGAATAGAACTTAGTGATTCAGCACTTACATATAACACCCAGTGCTCATCACAAGTGCCCTCCTTAATCCCCATCACCCATTTAACATACCCCCCTACCTCCTCTCCAGCAACCCTCAGTTTGTTCTCTGGTGGTTAAGAGTCTGTTTTATGGTTTGCCTCTCTTTTTTTCCCCCCTATGTTCATCTGTTTTGTTTCTTAAATTCCACATATTAGTGAAAGCAACAACGTGATGGAAATAGAGTGTATTATGCTCAGCGAAATAAGTCGGTCCAAGCATCCTTTTTAAATTTAAGAAATGGGGATAGTAATTCCTTTCCTTGGACTACTGTAGGCATTAAACTAAGTAGAATTTTGTGCAAAATTGCCAAATTGCCAAATAGATATTTGTTCCTTCGTTTTCCTTCTCATGGCTTACACTATATGTAATTTGTCATTTCTTTCTTGAATTTACAAACATCTCTTATGAACATACTCACTTTTGTTAAAGCAGACTTTTATTTCCTATTATTCTTATATATGCTGTATCACATACACCCAGATAGATACCCATTTAAAGACAATTTAATGGGCTTTGACTGCTTGTAACTATAAATATTAAAACTGATAACATTGTTAAAAACTACTGTCTAAAATGAAATATTATTGATATTAAGACATGAACTGATTTTTTTAAATAATGAGTAATATGGTTTCTTTAAGGATTTGAAATGTAATTTTATTTAAGACAAACATTTTTATACAACCATTTTGGAACACATGTTTTATATAAAGCCTATCTGCAAATGAATTCAGAACATAATCATAAATTCTAATCGCTTGGGGATTTATGAAATATCTATGAATTAAATAAAATGTAGAAAACTTCTATTGAGCAGAAATGGTAGTGTCTTTCTAAACGTTAACTGGAAAATTACATTCTGAAATTAACCAATATGGCTCTGGACAATAATTTGAGATGAGATTAAAATCAAGGGTATAAACCCTTGCATTAATTAAACAATTCTTAGAAGGCTTGGGGTTGAAAGCTGGTTTTAATCTCTGTTAATCTGATTAGATTCCAGACCATATAATAAATGTGACCTACTTGGATTTTGCAATCAGTAGAGTTCCAACTCTTTACTTGTCATGATATCATGATTTTTTTGAGTATTTGTATTTCTTTGGTGACTCTACTGTTATACTTTAATCTGTAAATAAAGGTTGTGTTATATATTAACAGTGAAAGAGAAAGAACATTTCTAAAACTTCACTCGATGGGGCAATTAAAACTACATCTAAAAAAAGTCTCCTCATAGAAAATGTTTAAAGACTTAATTAATTAAGTTTCCTCTTACATCCTAAGAATGACTTTAATACATTCACAAAGGCTAAGTGCAGGTCTTCCTTACTTTGGGCAGAACTGTATTTCTGATAAGCTCTATATAAATCATACCTTATTTTCTTGCTGAACTGCAAAACGAATTCCCAGAGGTTTTAACATCACATGCAATGTACTCTTAGAGGGCTGTAGTTTTTAAGAGTTCTTATTGAGTTCTTGTGCACTAAGCAGAGACCTAGGTCACACACATCAAAAATCAATTGTGACTTATTTAAGCAGAAAAAGAGTTTGTTATAAGGATGTTGGTTAGTGCCAAGAAATGCAGAAGGCTGGAAAACCAGGCTCAGAAAATGATCAGGAAAAAAAAAACTGAAGAGCAGCTGGGCTCAGAGCCCAGAACTAGTCCATCAAGATGGCTCTTGCCACAGCTTGTCCTGATGCCCTACGAACTGGATGTTTCTGCTTCTGATGCCGGCTACCTCAATCCCTTGCTTTAATAGCTTGTGGTTCAGTTTGGGGTAAGTCAAAAATTTGTCAAATACATACACTTTAGAGACAACAAAAGCCGGGAAAAATAATGTCTGGCATTTGGGGTTTTTACAGTGGAAGACGGTTTCTGTATCATACCAGTACCAACGTTCTCTTCATAGGATAGCTCCTACTACATACTGGCAACTCTGAAAAGTGTTCATACTGTCTTCTTCCCAGCATCTGAGATTATCAATGAATGATTTATAAATTAACATTATGCCCAAGGGAGCTTAATAAAATGAAACCTATCATTGCTATTACCTAAAAACTTCTTTTCATGTGAATAATCTCACTTTTAATTCAATTATTGTTTTGATATTTTTCCTATTCTTCATTTGTTTAATGAGATATATATCCATACTGTTTAACATTACTGCTCTGAGAAAAAGCAGTTCTGTTCTGACTTTGCCAGCCTCTCTCGCAAGCTGGCAATCTACCCATATATAAGCCGGGATAATTAAACTCATATTGTATTGACAACCCCACAATTCCTGCTCCTGATTAACCATGCGGTTCTAGGTACAGTTCTAGTTCTGGATAGCCTAGATCTGGTTTGTATGATCGGCTCTCCTTGGCCCCGCGGATCGATTACAACTACCGGCCAAAGCTGGGTCAGTAAGAATTATACAAGATTTGTTTTCCCACAGAACTGAGGGAGAGAAAGTCCTTCGTTAAAATATGAGGCTCAGGCCCTGTCAGTGATGACTGTGGTTACTGTCAAGGGGTCTGAAGTGTAACAGAACACAGGCATGCATGAAGTGTGTTCTCCAGAGGAAGGCAGACATGACAGATGGATAAGATAAGTCTTGGTAGCATCCTAATCTGTTCATTCCTTTCCTTCTTACAGTTTAGTTTTCCAACCATTTCTTCTATTACAAGTAATACCGTCATATTCGTCCAATAAATTAACCTTCTTGTCAAAACAAGTTCTATTGATTTTCTGTCACTTGCACCTCAAATTGCTATGACTATTACTAATATTGAAAAACAACACAAAGCACCTGCTTTACTGAAGCCTTTAGGTAGAAAATCTTATTTCTCCATCTTTCTTTTTATTTTTTGGTACAAATCATTCCACTTCACTCCCCAGGCAGGGCCAGTATAAAGCAGAGAATTTTTTTTTTATTATGTTATGTTAATCAACATCCATTACATCATTAGTTTTTGATGTACTGTTCCATGATTCATTGTTTGCATATAACACCCAGTGCTCCATTCAGTACATGCCCTCTTTAATACGCATCACCAGGCTAACCCATCCCCACACCCCCCTCCCCTCTAGAACCC
>NW_022589719.1:17729449-17740677 GCF_004348235.1 Phoca vitulina | reverse complement strand
CCCCCCCTTCATTTTTCCCTTCTTGCTATCTTCTTCTTTTTTTTTTTTTTTTTAATTTTTTTTAACATATAATGTATTATTTGTTTCAGAGGCACAGGTCTGTGATTCAACAGTCTTACACCATTCACAGCACTCACCATAGCACTTACCCTCCCCAATGTCTATCACCCAACCACCCCATCCCTCCCACCCCACCACTCCAGTAACCCTCAGTTTGTTTCCTGAGATTTAGAATTCCTCATATCAGTGAGGTCATATGATACATGTCTTTCTCTGATTGACTTATTTTGCTCAGCGTAATACCCTCCAGTTCCAACCGCGTCGTTGCAAATGGCAAGATTTCATTCCTTTTGATGGCTGCATAATATTCCAGTGTGTGTGCGTGTGTGTGTGTGTGTGTGTGTGTGTATACCACATCTTCTTTATCCATTCATCTGTTGATGGACATCTTGGCTCTTTCCATAGTTTGGCTACTGTAGACATTGCTGCTATAAACATCGGGGTGCACGTACCCCTTCGGATCCCTACATTTGTATCTTTGGGATAAATACGCAGTAGTGCAATTGCTGGGTCATATGGTAGCTCTATTTTCAACTTTTTGAGGAACCTCCATACTGTTTTCCAGAGTGGCTGCACCAGCTTGCATTCCGACCAACAGCGTAGGAGGGTTCGCCTTTCTCCACATCCCCGCCAACATCTGTCGTTTCCTGACTTGTTAATTTTAGCCATTCTGACTGGTGTGAGGTGGTATCTCATTGAGGTTTTGATTTGGATTTCCCTGTTGCTGAGCAATGTTGAGCACTTTTTCATGTGTCTGTTAGCCATTTGGATGTCTTCTTTGGAAAAATGTCTGTTCATGTCTTCTGCCCATTTCTTGATTGGATTCTTTGTTCTTTTGGTGTTGAGTTTGATGAGTTCTTTATAGATTTTGGATACTAGCCCTTTATCTGATATGTCATTTGCAAATATCTTCTCCCATCCTGTCAGTTGTTTTTTGGTTTTGTTGACTGTTTCTTTTGCTGTGCAAAAGCTTATTATCTTGATGAAGCCCCAATAGTTCATTTTTGCCCTTGCTTCCCTTGCCTTTGGTGATGTTTCTAGGAAGAAGTTGCTGTGGCTGAAGTTGAAGAGGTTGCTGCCTGTGTTCTCCTTTAGGATTTTGATGGACTCCTGTCTCACATTTAGGTCTTCAACCATTTTGAGTCTATTTTTGTGTGTGGTGTAAGGAAATGGTCAAGTTTCATTCTTCTGCATGTGGCTGTCCTATTTTCCCAACACCATTTGTTGAAGAGACTGTCTTTTTTCCATTGGACATTCTTTCCAGCTTTGTTAAAGATTAGTTGACCACAGTGTTGAGGGTCCATTTCTGAGCTCTCTATTCTGTTCCATTGATCTATGTGTCTGTTTTTGTGCCAGTACCATACTCTCTTGATGATTACAGCTTTGTAATAGAGCTTGAAGTCCGGAATCGCAACGCCACCAGCTTTGCTTTTCTTTTTCAACATTCCTCTGGCTATTCGGGGTCTTTTCTGGTTCCATACAAATTTTAGGATTATTTGTTCCATTTCTTTGAAAAAAGTTGATGGTGTTTTGATAGGGATTGCACTGAATGTGTAGATTGCTCTAGGTAGCATTGACATGTTCACAATATTTGTTCTTCCAATCCATGAAATGGAACGTTTTTCCATTTCTTTGTGTCTTCCTCAATTTCTATCATGAGTATTTTACAGTTTTCTGAGTACAGATCCTTTGCCTCTTTGGTTAGATTTATTCCTAGGTATCTTAAATGTTTTTGGGTGCAATTCTAAATGGGATCGACTTCTTAATTTCTCTTTCTTCTGTCTTGTTGTTGGAGTATAGGAATGCCATTGATTTCTGTGCATTGATTTTATATCCTGCCACTTTACTGAATTCCTGTATGAGTTCTAGCAGTTTTGGGGTGGAGTCCTTTGTGTTTTCCACATAAAGTATCATATCATCTAAAGCAGAGAATTTTTAAATCTCTTTCCCCTCCTTATCTATCCCAAGAAAAGAAATCTGATAAGAACAAGATGACTTGAACAATATTATCTGAAGGTGTGTTTACTGTTTCTCTTCTCCCTCCCTCCCTCCTTCTATCCTCCCTCCCTCCTTCCTCCCTCCCTCCTTCTTTCCTTCCTCTCTCCCTCCCTCCCTCCCTACCTCCCTTCATTCCTTCCTTCCTTTTCTGCCTTCCTCTAGCATGAACTAGGTATTTATCACAGCACAAATCATTCCTTCCTTCCTCTCTTCCTCCCTTCCTTCCTTCTCTCCTTTCTTACTTCTTTTTCCACCCGCCTCTCTCTCTCTCTACCTCCTTATCCTAGTTTCTTGAATCTACATAAGAATCAAAGCCCCCCTCTACTTTTTCCACATTGATAGTTACACTGCTCTACATAGAGGCTGGTATTTCTCTAATTTTCTGTTTTTCCAGTGATGAAGTTTGTGAGGTTGGCTGGGTTCTGTATGGTTCATGGAATCTGCTTTGTGGAATTCACTCCTGTCATAAGTAGGTTAAAAGGCAAAATTCAGTATGGAGGGAACATTCTGGGTTTCTTTAGGTCTCACCTATGTTTCCTAATCCAGTCTTATAGGGAAATCCTTCCCTTTAAAAATATTAAGCCTCTAGTGATAAAGCTCATACCCTGATCCTCATTAGGCTTCTTGAATCTTATCTTTAAAGTGTAAAGCTTAGGACCACATGAATAAAGAATCAATAAATTGGCATTTCTTGTGATACAATAATGTTAAAGGGGGAACTTTATTATCAGTTTAATATAAACCCACATATATTCAGCACTTTGTCCTGTGTTATGATGTATTCTTCTCCATTGAGAATCATATATTCTCTAGCTAAGAAGAAAAGAAAAAAAATCTATCTTTATTCCATATTTTATTTGTAAGAACAGGTCATTTATTCATTCACTCAAAAGTAATTCAACAGATGTTTTCTAAACAACAACTGTAATATCAGGTCCTTTGTACAGTGCTAAGAAACAGAAAAACAAATATCCCTGCCCTCAGTGTGTTTAGGAAAGTGGCATATCAACTTTGATCAGAGATGTTTCTTCTTTATCAGGTTTTTTGTTTGTTTGTTTAGAATACTGGGAAAGTGTGTTTTCCTCAGAAGTATGAAAATGTCTACTTATGATAGCAAGTTTCTCTCTATTGGTACAAAATACTGAATGGTCTTTTAAAATATCTTATATTGAGGGGCACCTGAGTCGCTTAGTAGGTTAAGCATCCAACTCTTGATTTCACCTCAGGTCATGATCTGGGGTGGGATCAAACCCTGCATTGGGCTCTGCACTCAGTGGAGAGTCTGCTTGAGATTCTCTCTCTCTCTCCTTTTGCCCCTCTGCTCCTCTCTGAAATAAATAAATCCTTTTTAAAATTTGTTTAAAATATTTTATATTGGAAGAACTGACTTGAATCTTTTTTCTAGTGTGAACTAGATATGTATCACTGCACAAATCCTTTAAACTTTATGGGGTTTGATTTTTCTCATCCATAAAATGGGAGTAAATTTTGTTTTGTGCAGATTAAGTAAGTAAGCATATGCCAATATATTAATATAGGCACTCTTGCTATGTAAAATAATGTGGGATAGTGGAGACCATGACCCTAAGCCATGCATTCTCAGTGGGATGATCTCTTTCCCAAGTGGTAAAAAAATTGGTTCTGAAGGGTAAAAAAAAGGTCCTATTTTATGGATAATACACAAGTATAAATATATTATATAAAAACATACATAGCTTATTTGTGGTGTTAGAATTTTGTGGGGAGGTGATTAAGAAAATAATGTTATTAAAAATTCTTTTGGGTGATAAAAAAAAAATGTGTCGAGCAACACTGACCTAGGCCATAATCTAGTTTTCTCCTTTAAATGCCTATAAGACCATGGAAATATTACTTCTCCTAATAGATCCCATTTATAATATTTGTTAAGTTGTGTATAATCAAAATTTTCTTACTCTACTTCACAGGGTTGTAATGAAGGTCAAATGAAACTATCTCTGTGTAAATACTTTGAAGTGTATGAATTATTAGATGTCATTATTGACATTTGGCCATCATGGCAAAAAATAAGATACAGTTCCTAAAGAGAAAACAAACAAGAATCTTATGTTTGGGACCATTCAAATTCCATTTTGTAAATGAGAACTCTTTTACAAAAGGAGTTGATAATAGCAACAACTTTGAAACATGGTTCTTCTACTTGACAGATTTAGACATATTACTAAATTCATTTTGCAAAATGGTTGCCTGTCTCTCAATTTAGGAAAATAGTAAATAAAGAAACTTTCTCTTCCCACAAGAGCATCACTTCTTACCTCTCAAGTCCGGTGCCCTACACTCCACTCCTCAAATCAGACACATTGTCTTTGAACTGTGAAATATGCAGTGTCATATAGAATAGTTTGAGCACTTATCTCCTTTCTTCTCTATCCCAGTGGATCTTATTTCCTTTATTTATTTATTCTCCACTCAAAAATGTGTTGAAGACCAAAGATGAGCTGGGTGCTGTCCTAGGTACTGAACATACATTAGTAAACAAAGCAGACAAAAGTCCTAAGACCATGATGCTGACATTGTTATATCTTACTGTAGCCCAGTGCTGCTGGAAATAGAAACAATTAAGAAATCTTTTCACCCTTTTGTGTTCTGAAAAGCCCTTTCCATATGATTTACATAGGATTCATAGATGTCCCCTTTGTTTACCTATGACAAGGCAGACAGAGGCCCTTGAAATTCCCATGCTTTGGTTCATAAATGTTAGTTGAACTGCTACCCACTGACCAACCTGGACAGAACACCTGCTGTATATTGACTTGACCAAATTGAGTTAAGCTTCTCTCCTTCCCCCCAGGCACCTGAACTTAGGACCCCTCCTGACCACCGCCCTCAGCCTGAGTCAGCATACAACCCCACTTTAATGTCCCTCCTGAGAATAGCTGACCTCATAATAAAATAGTCTCTGATCTACTGTTCTATCAAACAACACTTTCATCCTACTCACTGGTACCCAGTTCTTTCTAGCTTTGTTTACTACTCCCTATAAAAGAAAAGCCCTTCTCTGACTAACCTTTGAGATGCTGCAATTCTCACGGGCAGAGTGTTCTTGCTGAAATAGTCCCTTTCTCCATTGCAGTGCTCTTTTTCCCTACTTTTGCAATAATGTTTTTTAGTAAGTTTCTCCTTACCTAAATCTGGATTTGTTTTTTATTTGTCAGTGCTTATGTACAAATAGATAATAATTATTATATGTGAATATCTTGTATTGGACATAATGTTCACAATGTTCCTCTTAAAATGAAGGAAGTTGGTTTAGTATTACACTCTAGCTTTGTTTCTAGTATCTATTCCTGATAGGTGGCACTCAGGCGTTTGACCTAGATGGGAAGCAGTTTAAGTTTTATCTCATGGACCAACATTATTTGTGATGACTTTTGGAAACCCAATACTGGAAAGGATTCCAACACAGGATGCATTCTCAGGAAGAAATAATGTTATATCAATAATTTTGTGGATTTGGCTGGTGGATATATTTTCACATGTAATTCTTTTTTTTTTTTTTTTTTTTAGAAAATTGGTATAACTTTATTAAATCAGAAAAGTAGCTTTTATGGCAAATATATATATATATATTTATATATATATGCCATCCTCGCTAAGCTTCTACCCACATTTTCCCAGATGTTCTTATTGGTTTTCATGACACGTTCATCTCATTTTCTGATTCCCATTGCCTAAACCCATGGACCCTTTCCCTATTGGATCTATTAACTGCCTGTGTGTTCCCTTAGCTTACCAGTAAGAATCATTCTCTCTCTCTCTTTCAGTCATTCCCCTTCAATTACCTGAGTTCCTAATCTTTGTTTCCATATTGCCTTGTCCATTTTTCTGAATATGTAATAGATAATGAATGAAATATGGCTTCTCTCTCTTGGAACAGATAAAAGCCAAATCAAAAAGAACTTCTTGACACCCAACATAATTTTCACTGCTAAGCAACTTAAGTGGAAGATCACTTTAGTTATAATCAGTGATTAAAAGCTTTGCTATTCTTTTTACCTAAATTTTACAGTTACTTAAAAATCCTGAGGTGGTAACACAGAGTTAAAACATTGCTGATTTTAAATTTGGAGATTACAAACTGCAATCCATACATAAAACCCATGTTTGTGTTGAAGCCAGGGGGAGTGAAAAAGAAAAATTGATGTGGCACAAATGAAAGTACAGAGGGGTGACATTTTCAGTAATCATTTGCAGAAAAAGAGGTTTGGGTCTGCTTTTTAGTTTTTCCTCTTGCATTTTTTTTTGGGGGGGGGAGTAATTTTTTTCCGAGAAAGCGAACCATGTGAATATAAACTAACATTTACAAAGGAGATAGAATGCTTTTGTGCTCCCTGAAACGTTCCCGTGTTTCATGTTTCATCTATCTGTATGTTTTTAAGATAAGCAGGATGCAATAAGGTACAGACTAAACGACTGTCATGTGCAAACGACTTAGTTAGTACATAATTCCTTTTCCTTTAATAAAGGTAGAGGGTTGATGTTTTACCATTTTTCTCTGAGGTGCACACGTGTCACCCAGGGACCTCTCTCTCATTCTGGATCTCACTTTCCTTCAACATGAAAAATGTAATGGCAACAATAAAACTTTTTTTTTTTCTTTTTTGAAATTTGCAAACTATCTGAGAGTAGGGAACCATCTGCTACTATCATGTAATCAGGCCAAAAGGACTGGGCAGAAGAGAAAAAGTCTGGCATCACGGCCACATCAGCTGGCCCAGATCTCCTCCCGGCCCCTGCCCCAAAGGTGTGGAGAATCCCAGGACACTAATTCTAGCCGAGCATTCTGTGAGCATGCTGGTGTTCGCAGCACAACAAGGAACAGCTGCAGGGAGCAGGGGTGGTAAAGCAGGTTGTGAAATGAGAGATGGGCTTATGTCAGAGTCATTAAGCTTTTCTGATATATGGGCTGCAAATTAATTGGTGGCTCCACTAATTAATTAATTTGAGTTGCTGAAATCCTCAGGCCTGACTGGCTGTTAGCCAGGTGGAACAATCCTTCAACATGGGGAGTATTCTTTTTTTTCCCCCACACAAAGAATTTGTATTTGGGCTTACTTGTTGGTGGGGCTTTTCAAGACACATCAGCAACAAAAGTATTAAGTGATTCAAAATACTTTTAATGTCTAGAAATAGTTGACTGGTGATGTTTGGAATCAGAAGAGTAATCAGACTGCAAAGGCTCACAGGTTTCTATTGGATGGCATGTAGAATGCCCAAAATGCCATCAACGGGCCTACATGGAAGTGTCAATGTTGTCACTAAGTATGTATCTCTGGCTTAACAGAAAAGCTGGGCCATTGAAATGGCAGGATGAGAAGAAGAATGTAGATAAATGTGCTGATCTGTTTCAGGAATGACTTCTGATATCTGTATCAATACCTGTATCTACCCATATACATATATGCATATTTGCAGGTGTACACACACACACATATGTGTGTGTATATTTTTTCTTTTCTAAAAATGAGACCTTTTCTTAATAGAAAAGAATGTTTTTATCCAGTACGTGTCCATGTGTCTCACTGGATTTTAATTGTGTAAAAGATCATAAAAAGTACTTATAATTTTATAAATATAACCAAGAATCTGTTATATATACTTGTTTAAAATAAGTGTAATTATAAGCAAATAATTTAAAATGTATTTCCTGGGGCGCCTGGGTGGCTCAGTCGTTAAGCGTCTGCCTTCAGCTCAGGTCATGATCCCAGGGTCCTGGGATCGAGCCCCACATCGGGCTCCCTGCTCGGCGGGAAGCCTGCTTCTCCCTCTGCCACTCCCCCTGCTTGTGTTCCCTCTCTCGCTGTGCCTCTCTCTGTCAAATGAATAAATAAAATCTTTAAAAAAAATGTATTTCCTACATTATTTCCCTTTTTGTCTTTATAATTTAATTAGAGAGAAAAAAGATATATTTTCCTCAAAAATATCAAGTGCAGAAATATATGCAACAGAGAAGAAAGTCCCACCTTTCACATGGATAACCACACCTTTCCCACCTTTCCCACCTTTCACAAGGATAACCACAATGAACATGTTTTATTAAACAAATATGAAATTGCAATATATATATATATTTGAGTGTGTGTATATGTTCATGTTACACACTCTGCTTTTTTTTACCTAGCATATTTTTAATCATCTTTTTGTATTAGTTGATTTAGTTATCTTTCTTTTTAATGGTTTTATAATGCTTCATTTTATAGATAACCATAAGATTTTTAATTTGAACACATACATGGACATTTAGGTGGTTTTCAGCTTTTTACTATTACAAGCAATTCTTCCTTGGTAATATTAGTACATAACATTTTCTATATGTGTGTGTTATTTCTTTTGAATGAATCGCTGCCAAAAGATATGCACATAATTAATTTGAAGGTTGAGTAATCAACTGATTGTTTTAACTAATTAAAAAAGAAAAGTAGTAGAAGTAATAAAGCAAAAGTGGTTAAAATAGGAAAAAATAATGCTTTGTAATAAAACTCATACCTCTCATCCAGCTTTTATATAGAAACTCTTATTTTTTTTTAAAGACTTTATTTATTTATTTGAGAGAGAGAATGAGATAGAGAGAGAGAGCATGAGAGGGGGGAGGGTCAGAGGGAGAAGCAGACACCCCGCCGAGCAGGGAGCCCGATGCGGGACTTGATCCTGGGACTCCAGGATCATGACCTGAGCCAAAGGCAGTGCCTTAACCAACTGAGCCACCCAGGTGCCCTAGAAACTCTTATTTTATTACTTACAATTAATCTTCCCTGAATACTGACTTTCCTTAAGGACATATAAGTTATATCATTATCTGAATACAGATGTGTTGCATATGTCACAGAGGATGGAAAGGGCGAGCTCTAACTAAAGGTTTTGAATAATTAGGCCCACAAATGAGGTGATTGGGGAAATTAAAATATATTTCCAACACCTGAATTATTGTGCTCATTTCCACTAGCATTTAGCTAATAAGAAATAAGTTATTTTAAACAAACACCAAATTTGGCTAAACTCAGCTATAAAAAAGATAACTAAAAGGAGTCTATACTTGCAAATAACTAATTTTGAATAAAAGTTGTATCCTTGTGATAGAATTAACAACTGTTTTTGGAAAAAAATGTACAAACACAGAAGCACACTTGCTCTGTATCTTAGCATGACCAACCAGTCCACCACTCTCTTATTTGTAGTTTTTTTATTGAAGTGTAATTGACATACGATGTTATATTAATTTCAGGTGTATGACATAGTGATTCAACAATTTTATACATTACTTAGTGTTCACCACAGTAAGTGACATCACCATCTGTTACCGTACAACATTACAGTATTGTTGACTATATTCCCTATGCTATATTTTCTTATCTTTATGAGTTATTTTTTTATAACTGGATGTTTGTACTTCTTACTCCCCTTTATCTATTTTGCCCATCTCCCCACTGACCTCTCCTCTGGCAACCACCAGTTTGTTCTCTTTTAAGAGTCTGCTTTTTTGTTTGTTTGTTCTGTTTTGCTTTTTTTTTTTAGATTCCACATATAAGTGCGATCATACAGTATTTGTCTTTCTCTTGTCTGACTTATTTCACTTAGCATCATACACTCTAGGTTCATCCACGTTTTCACAAATGGCAAAATCTCATTCTTTTTTATGGCTGAATAATACACCATTGTACATATATATACCCCACATCTTTATTCATTCACCTATTGATGGACATTTGGGTTACTTCCGTATTTTGGCTATTGTAAATAATGCTGCAGTAAACATAGGGGTGTGTATATCCTTTCAAATTAGTGTTTTTGTTTTCTTTTTTTTAAAGTCAACGATGTTAAGACTCTAGTCAGGATTTCTTTTTTTTTTTTTAAGATTTTATTTATTTATTTGACAGAGAGAGACATAGTGAGAGCAGGAACACAAGCAGGGGGAGTAGGAGAGGGAGAAGCAGGCTTCCTGCATAGCAGGGAGCCCGATATGGGACTCGATCCCAGGACCCTGGGATCATGACCTGAGCCGAAGGCAGACGCTTAACGACTGAGCCACCCAGGCGCCCCAGTGTTTTTGTTTTCTTTGGCTAAATACTCAGTAGTGGATTTACTGGATCATAGAGTAGTTCTATTTTTAATTTTTAAAGGAAGCTCTATACTGTTTTCTCAGTGGATGCACCAGTTTGCATTCTCTACCAACACTGCATGAGGGTTCCCATTTCTCCACATCCTCACCAACACTTGCTATTTCTTGTCTTTTTGATACTGGCCATTCTGACTGATGGGAGGTGATATCTCATTGTGATTTTAATTTGCATTTCCCTGATGATTAGTGACATTGAGCACCTTTCTCTGTGTCTCTTGGCCACTTGTATGTCTTTGAAAAAATTCCTATTCGGGTCCTCTGACCATTTTTAATCAGATTGAGATGTTTTTTGTTTTGTTTTGTTTTTATTTTTCCTTTTTTTGGTGTTGAGTTGTGTCTGTTCTTTCTATATTTTGGATACTAACCCCTTATTGGATGTATCATTTGCAAATATCTTCTCCCATTTAGTAGGTTGTCTTTTAGTTTTGTTGTTTCCTTCACTGTGCAGAAGCTTTTTTTTTTTTTTTGAGTTGATGAATTAGTGTTTATTCTCCCTCCTCCTTTCCCTCTCCTCCTCCTCCTTAGCTGAGAGCTTACTAGTTTCTCTTTTTTATTTTTATTTTTTTTTAAATTAACAATTTTTTTATTTAAATTTTTTATTGTTATGTTAATCCCCATACATTACATCATTAGTTTTAGATATAGTGTTCCATGATTCATTGTTTGTGCATAACACCCAGTGCTCCATGCAGAACGTGCCCTCCTCAATACCCATCACCAGGCTAACCCATCCTCCCAACCCCCTCCCCTCTAGAACCCTCAGTTTGTTTTTCAGAGTCCATTGTCTCTCATGGTTCTTCTCCCCCTCCGATTTCCCCCCCTTCATTCTTCCCCTCCTGCTACATTCTTCTTCTTCTTTTTTTCTTTCTTAACATATATTGCATTATTTGTTTCAGAGGTACAGATCTGAGATTCAACAGTCTTGCACAATTCACAGCGCTTACCAGAACACATACCCTCCCCAGTGTCCATCACCCAGTCACCCCCTCCCCCCCCCCCCCCCCCCCCCCCCCCC
>NW_022589719.1:17728769-17729349 GCF_004348235.1 Phoca vitulina | reverse complement strand
GCATTATTTGTTTCAGAGGTACAGATCTGAGATTCAACAGTCCTGCACAATTCACAGCGCTTACCAGAACACATACCCTCCCCAGTGTCCATCACCCAGTCACCCCATCCCTCCCACCCCACCCCCCACTCCAGCAACCCTCAGTTTGTTTCCTGAGATTAAGAATTCCTCATATCAGTGAGGTCATATGATACATGTCTTTCTCTGTTTGACTTATTTCGCTCAGCATAATACCCTCCAGTTCCATCCACGTCGTTGCACATGGCAAGATCTCATTCCTTTTGATGGCTGCATAATATTCCATTGTATATATATACCACTTCTTCTTTATCCATTCATCTGTTGATGGACATCTTGTCTCTTTCCACAGTTTGGCTATTGTGGACATTGCTGCTATAAACATCGGGGTGCACGTAGCCTTTCGGGTCCCTACTTTTGTATCTTTGGGGTAAATACCCAGTAGTGCAATTGCTGGATCGTATGGTAGCTCTATTTTCAACTTTTTGAGGAACCTCCATACTGTTTTCCAGAGCGGCTGCACCAGCTTGCATTCCCACCAACAGTGTAGGAGGGTTCGCCT